>NC_056735.1:1120561887-1120744387 GCF_019279795.1 Protopterus annectens
CATCCCAGGCTGTATTTTACACGAACTTCAGAATGAACTGGCTCCCCACTTAAGCACCATGTTCAATAATAGCCTTGCATCAGGCTTTGTGCCCACTGAATGGCGCACAGCAACAGTTATCCCACTCCACAAAGGGAGAGCCACCACTGATCCTGGGAACTATCGACCTATTAGCCTGACGAGCCTGGTCTGCAAGGCCATGGAACATATCATCATGGAACTCATAAACAAAGACATTGGCAACCTCCAAACTCTGGATCCCACCCAGTTCGGGTTTGTGAAAAGCAGCTCATGCCTCCTGAACCTGATCAACTTCTTTGAGGCAGTCACCAAAGCCGTAGATGAGAGTAAGGTAGTTCACACAGCCTACCTTGACTTCGCCAAGGCTTTCAACACCATCCCCAATTCTGGAATTATAGCAAGACTCACTAAACTAGGTGTAAATCCCTACGTCCCAAGATGGGTTGCCAACTGGCTCACTGACAGAACCCACACTGTAAAAGCTGCAGACTCCAAATCTGACCTCAAACCAGTGACAAGTGGAGTACCATAGGGTTCCGTCCTGGGACCTCTCCTGTTTGGTATCTACTTCTCTGAAGTACAGGCTAACACAGAAGGCCTCTGGCTAACGAAGTTCACAGATGACTGCAAACTAGGAGCCATAGTCAAGTCCCCAAATGATGCAAACATCCTACAGAAGGGCCCCGCTAAGACAGATGCATGGTGACAGAGTCATGGCCTCAAGCTCAATGCCAAAAAGTGCAGTGTCATCCCCTTTGGTAAAAACTCTGTACCCATGAACTACCATGTAGGCAGCAATCTACTTAACACCAGATGTGTGATAAGAGACCTTGGGACCCAGGTGGACAGTAGTCTCTCCTTTGATAGTCACATTGCCACAGTAGTCAGGAAGTCCTTCTACATGGCACACCGCATCATAAAAGGGTTCTCATCCAGGAAAAAAGAGGTCATTGTTCCCCTCTACTTAACACTCATTAGACCCATTATAGAGTATAATGCCCCTTTTGGAATGTACCTCACAAAACATCTGCAGCAGCTGGAAAGGCCACAGAAGTACCTCACAAAGAGGATTACTGGCCTCAAACAAATGCCCTACACTGACCGCCTCAAAAAACTCCAGCTTTACTCCGCAAGCATATCGCCTACTCCGAGGTGATCTCTGCCTAACATATAAAGCTATGTCAAACCCAGAGCTGTTGGACATGCTACACCTAAAGAAATCCCAATCCCTCTGAGCTACATGCTCTAGGGACCTAAACCTTGTCACCACAACAAACAGGACATGCTGGAAGGATATATTCCTGTCCCAGAGAGGGCCGATAGCCTAGTACCTACCTATGAACCTATAAACCTATATATATATATATATATATATATATATATATATATATATATATATATATATATATGGGTATCTATCAGCAGTTTACAGGGGCTGGGGGATACAGGTGGGGCTTGCCACCCTGCAAAAATGTAAAAAAGGTAGATTTTTGTCTTTTTTTTTGATGTTCGAGTTTTCAAAAACTTGATCTTATGGTCTTTTTGATATCTTTTTTGAGTTTCCAAAATGTCAATCATCTGACATAGACCCAAATAATATATATATATATATATATATATATATATATATATATATATATATATATATATATAGAGAGAGAGAGAGAGATACATACACACACACACACACACACACACACACACACACACACACACACACACACACACACATACATATATATATCTATGGGAACAGCAAAAAACAGCAACTCCAAATAAATACCTCTCCCAACAAAAAGCAAAAGGAAGAGGTAACAGATGACAGAATTCCAGGTTCAAAAGTTTATTAGATACAATCTAGTTCAAGAAAATGTTAGCACTTTCACAGTACTATCTACTACTTCATCAGACATACTCACAGAATGTAGAAAACCCACTTTTAAGCAATTAAGACACATCATTAACCACTCCCTTCCATATTAACATTTAAAATGACAGTGCAAAAGAGCTAACATATTTATTGAAGTATTCACTAAAAAGTGTACACTTAGAAATATTTACTAAATAATATTAACTAAAGAATATAAAACAAAATAAAAAGGAAGAACTAAGGAGTTTGTATATATTCATCTCTTAAGTCTTCTGGATTTAAGTATAGGCTGAATGGGTACTTCATCATTAAGTCCCTTTCCATGATCTGCTCTCAGTTTGATTATCCACTGTGTCTCATTTGCCTCTGTTCTATTCCTAATATCACCCATTCTAATGCCCATTGTGGTTCTGTCTATAATAAGAAATGAAAACTTATGTGTTGGATCAGTAACGGATACATGTCTAAATAAGGCATTAGTGGCCACCTGACGTTGCACCTCATAAAGATGTTCCCTGATAAGATGTATGAACATTCTATTCATTTTCCCTACATTGAATGCACTGCATATCTGGCAAACTGCCAGGTACACTAAATGTTCAGTAGAGCAAATGCCCCTGACTTTAAAGAACTACCTATTAAAATCAGGGTGATGGAACCAGCCCATAGAATTAATGTGCTCACACTGATTACATTTACCACATGGAACGGTACACCATCGTCCATGCCCCTCATACTGAGTCATCCTTGGATAACATAATGTAGGTTTCAAATTTCTCATATTCTTATATAAGAAAGGTTTGGGTCAAACTACTTTTCTTACTGCTGGATCTGCAATCAAAACTGGCCAATGTTTCTTATATACATCTAGTATAGGTTTAATATTATTGGTGTATCTGACCGGAAGCCTTAACTCAGCTTTCAAACCCACAAGTTGTCCACAAATGGCTGGCTGGGTCACCCTTTCTGAGAAATAAGGTTTTGCTCTGGTGTTCTCATATCCTTAGCTTCTGACATGATCTCAGAGACTCTATTCTTCCTGTAGCCTCTGTGCACACATTTCTCTTCTAACTCATTAAGCACTTGATTGAACACTACTGTATCAGTACTGAGGTGAGAAATGTTGCGCAAGGGAGTTAGTACTTGAGTAGTTCTCATAATTAATGTTTAGGTAATTGAAATCACCCAATATCAGGGTGTTTGGTAGGACCTTTATGTTTCCCAGTGTTTCCAGAAATGCAGAATGGGGGTCCTGGGACATGGTGGGTGATCTGTAGCAAGCTACAATTTGAATTGCAGTTCTGCCCATTGTTAGTTGCACATGGATGACCTCTGAAGCATTGTGCCACTAACCTGGAGGTGTAGGTATCCTTGATGAATATGGATACGCCCCCACCTTTTGTATTTCGGTCTGGGCTTTGTGGCCGAAATGTATGGTATGAGTTGTAGCCTGGTAGTGCTGGGGTTCTCTCTGGAGCCTTAAACCAGATTTTTGTTACTACACATATATCAATTTTCTCCATACTGAGGAGTGCTTCGAGTGCGTGCATTTTGAGGTTTAGACTTCTGGCATTGAGTAGCATTACCCTCAGTTTTTTGTTACTTGTGCTATTTATGGCGATGGGTTTGTCTTTTGAGCCATGCCTAAAAAAGGCACTATGGGGGTAGCAAGAGCCTTGGCCAGCATTCGAAAGCCTAAGGGTGACAGGTGCAAGCCATCTCTAGTGAAACAGCGTGGCTTGTCGAGCATGTCATCCCAGGCTGACAGATAATGGATCCCCTTTGAATAACACTAGAAGCTTAGCCAATTGTTGAAATTGAAATTTTTTTTCTTTATACCATGGTATCATTCTTGGTGAGGGCAGGACGCTACTCAGGGTCATGGTCATACCGGCCTGAGCTACATGATCAGAGAGCTCCTCCATGTCTCTTTTCATGTAGTCCAGGGAGGTACGGCTCAGGTCATTCACACCAACATGGACAATGACAGAGTCATATTTGTACTTGTTCTGGAGTGACCTGAGTGCTTGTGTTATGTGGCGGATCCTGGCACCTGACAGGCAGCTAACAGTAACCTTCTCCTTGTTCAGCCTAGTAAGTGGGACGTCAGTGTGCCTGACTATAGAGTCACCTATTACTACTGTGGTGGGTATGTTATTTTGCCTTAAGGGCTGTGACTGCGTGGCACACTGGTTTTGTGAAGTATGTGTTTCATGGTTTGTGTTGGGGGGGGTGGAGGTTGCTTGGATGCCTGCTTTGGAGGTCTCTGTTGCTTTTGCAGATTTTTATTTAGGGCCTCCGAGTATGTTTTCTTGTATTTATGTGTGTTTTTTCCGGTGCTGGTTTCATAGGTCTATGTGGGACTGGTGGTGTGATGCAAGTAATTCCCTTCTCCTCTTGAGTGTCTGGTCCAGTCTTGGGTTGAGAGAGCTTAGCCTCCAGTTTGGTTGTATAATTGTATCTTTCGCATGTATTAGTGTTTGGTGGTAGGAGGAGAGGGTTGTCTGTGTACATGAGACAGTTGTAACATTGCCTCAAAAAGCCCAGATTCACTTGTTGGACCAGAGACCATACCTGAAACTGCCCTTTGGACATGCCTGGATAGGAACAGCGAGCTGTTTTACTGATTGGCTGGTAAGGTCGAATAGAGAGCCTTGTCCTTCTCTACAGTATAGGGGGGTCTAGTGCTAAGGTTTATTAGTGCTTGCTATGAGTTATGAGCAAGTGCCGGGCTGAGAAGTGAATGGTTTGAGTGCTTAAGTTGAAAGTTTGTCTAGTTCCAAGGGAAAAATTGAAGAGTAGACTTTGTGGAGCGGGGAATAGTTATTCCCTAGCTAACCGGCGCTGCCCGGCATGCAAAATCTTGCTAATGTGGGTTTTATAGCAGGGAAATGAAAGAGATAGAAATTAGCCCCAAATGGCCAATTAACTACTAATATCTGGGCTGAAACCACTCCTCCAGGGACAGATATGCTGCTCAAAGCTCCCCTCTCTCACAGGTGAACAGAGAAACTTCCTTCTATCCAAGTAAGGTATGGGCAAACAGAAACTTGTAACACAGCCCTGAATTCACCACTAACCTGAAAACTGGACTATACTAGCTTAGAAAGGCAGGAAAACAAGTATATATATATTTTTTTCAGAAAATAAAGCAGATACAATAAAAAAAAAAACACTTTAAATGCACATAAATGGCTATCACACTTGAGTGTGTAGCCTACAACAGTTAAAACAGGTAATTTAAACACAAAAACAACTTTGTTAAAGTGCAGGCAGTAAACTAAGTACAATATGTAGCTGAAACAAGCTTTTTAAATCATGAAACTCTAAAAAAATGGCCTTTTAGGTGGAATTAGCTAAAGGCAGCAAGAAAATGCAGAAAAATGAAAATCACTCCAAAGTCTCTCTTTTGTCTCTCTGCTGCTGTAGAACTCTGCAGGGCACCAGGCAGGAGCTTGCTGGGCTGTATACAAGCACAAAAATCTTGCAAATGCAGGTTTTATAGCAGGGAAATGAAAGAGATAGAAATTAGCCCAAAATGGCCAATAAACTAGTAATTTCACGGCTGAAACCACTCCTCCAGGGACTGATAGGCTGCTCAAAGCTCCCCTCTCTCACAGGTGAACAGAGAAACTTCCTTCTATCCAAGTAAGGTATGGGCAAACAGAAACTTGTAACACAGCCCTGAATTCAGCACTAACCTGAAAACTGGACTATACTAGCTTAGAAAGGTGGGAAAATAAGTTTTTTTTTTGTTTTTTTTTTTTTTCAGAAAAAAAAGCAGATACAGTCAAAAAACACTTTGACTAAGACGTAATGCATAGCACACTCACTCACCACCTAAGGGGCTAAAACCTTCATCTTACGCGTATACATATAGTAACATTGATGTCAGGCAATGCTCACAACCTTTACCTACCCATGTAATGGCTGTGTACTGCTAGCAACAGACAAGAGTCAGCCCTGAACTAAAACTGTTGCAACTGTTGGATTTACAAGGTAAGTGTTGAACCTGGAGTGTACTGTGTAATAATACGAATGAATGGCATATCCTTGCATGTTAAGTACTTGGGAACAACAGTTCAGAGTAATGGTGAGTGTGGAAGAGAGGTGAAGAAGAGAGTGCAGGCAGGGTGGAATGGGTGGAGAAGAGTGTCAGGAGTGATTTGTGGCAGACAGGTACCAGTAAGAGTAAAAGGGAAGGTCTAGAAGAGGGTAGTGAGACCAGCTATGTTGTATGGGTTGGAGATGGTGGCACTGACAAAAAGGCAGGAGTCAGAGCTGGAAGTGGCAGAGTTAAAGATGCTAAGATTTGCACTGGGTGTGACAAGGATGGACAGGATTAGGAATATTAGAGGGTCAGCTCAGGTTGGATGGTTTGGAGACAAAGTCAGAGAGGCGAGATTACGTTGGTCTGGACATGTGCTGAGGAGGGATGCTGGGTATATTGGGAAAAGGATGCTAAGGATGGAGCTGCCAGATAAGAGGAAGGCCTAAGATACAGTTTATCGATGTGGTGAGAGAGGACATGCAGGTGGTGGATGTGACAGAGCAATATGCAGAGGACAGGAAGAAATGGAAATAGATGATCCGCTGTGGCAACCCCTAACGGGGACAAACGAAAGAGAAGAAGATCCTTGCATGTTGTTACTTGATAATGTAAGCAAGCAGAAACTGGGTGATTTGTACAGAAATTACTTTAACGTGACAGCAGATACTTATGTAACTACATGTTTCCTCTCTCTAGTAGTAGGCCTCAGGCATCAAAGATTCACACATTCATATTTTTCAAAAGATGGTCACTGAATGTCCTCAGTTTAGCATCATATTTTTGTACTGGAAAATCATTACAGTGAGAAGTTAGAAAGTAATGAGACACGTTTCAGTTTCAGACTTCATAATCCTCACAATATTATTAAAAATACTGAAGGAAAAAAATGTTTGATTCTATCAACTGTGTAACTTTCTAAGACCAAAATATGTCAGACATACAATTAGCAAAACAACATCACATACACAGACATACTAAACAGTAGGTCAGCTATGCACCCTTAGCATCAGACACAAATGTTATGTATCCCTGAATTCAAAATATAGAAAACAATATAGAAAACAAAGGTATGGCGCAGTTAAAATCACTTGCACAGGGTGTTGTGTGTGTTGGAGGGTAGGAAGCCTAGGCTGACACAAAAGGTCAGTGAGTGTGTGTGAGTAAGAAAGAGAAGCAGGTAGACAGTTGGATAAAGTAACAAATGGCCAGTGAGACAAAATGAGCTTTAAGCTTCATGCCCCAAACATATAACTGTTTTTTGTGTGTGTGTGTGTGTGTGTGTGTGTGTGTGTGTGTGTGTGTGTGTGTGTGTGTGTGTGTGTGTGTGTGTGTATGTGTGTTTGAATAGATCCTCCAGGTGAAATTGGTGTGTGAGTATCTGCATGAACACAGCCAACCTCTGTGCTAGCTCAATGTCTTGGTATGTTGAACAGGTGTGAGCCATGCATAGTAGAGGTGTCAGTTCATTACTGTCATACCCGACCATGAGAACTGGCTCTTTCAGGAGTTGCACTGGCATGCCCACACCCATGGACAGATCCACTGATGTTACCTGAATGTGACTGATGTCTGCTGAAAGAGCTCCCCTCACAAGGATGCCCAGAACCACGACCCCTGGCCTGCCATATCTGGGTGTGGACACCTCAACCAATGATGAAGCACTGGAAGTAGTTCCACTATGGGAGTGTGATCAGGCATGGCCATGTCAGCTAACAGCAGATGATTTGACTGACCCACGCCCATGAGGATGCCACCGCCCTCTCAGTAGATGTTCTGTCACAGACACTGCACGTTCCAACATGTCTTTCATCTGATCCATTGACTCAGCAACACGATGGAGGCATTCACACATGTCGGCCTGTGCTACATCTACAACCCAAAGCATTTCTCTGGAGGACCTATGGGAATGTGCCCGTGCCTCCATTATGGCCCTAAACATAAATAGAGTGGCATGGGAAGACACGAGGATGGACAGCATGCCTCCTCTGAGCACCCCTAACAACCCTCCTGTGTGGCACCTCTCCCACACTTTGGCTATGGCCAGAGTCAATAGACACTGAAGCCACAGTAACCACACTTTCCTGATCGAGTGCCTCTCCCTCCACCTGTTCAATATCTGAAGGCTCACTTGAAAGGGTTGGCAAAGGCCTAATGGCTGTGTCTGATGGAATTACAGGGGATGGCTGAATGTCATCCTCTGCAACCCCCAACTGTGCCTCTCTTTGGCCGCCATCATCATCAGAGTCTGCCGATACTCTGACATCAAGTGTGATAATAAGCAACAAACACAGGAATGAAATTAATAGCTATACTACTATAGTCCAATGTATGCTAACAAACTAACAGTGATGCCACTACTACAGACAGTACAGCAATATACACAACAGTCCTTACACCCACATCACACATATGGATAAAATATATATATTTCTTTAAACTGTTCATCACTACTGACAAAAAAATATTTGGCCTACCATGCGTAGATAATCATATGCTTCCTATGGATGACGGCCCTGGAAGAGGCTAGGCAAAAGTAAAGACAACATTAACACAAATAACAGTAATACAAGGGGGTTAAAACTTTTTCCCCCTTTCTATGTCCATTAGGGGCTATGTTCAGCTACTGAAAAGAAATAGCATTGAACAGCTAATTACTGAACATAAACTTCAAATGGTCTGTTCTGCAAATATGGTTATATTTGAAACTCTTCTTCTGGCTTTTCCTGGTTAGGGGTCGCCACAGCGAATCACCTGTCCGCTCATGATTGGCAGTGGAATTTTATGGTGTTGAGTTGCCAGCCCGGCACCCAACCTTCCACAAAAGGCACACACATGCAAACACTCATACCTAGGGCCAATTTAGAGTGTCCAATCCACCTACAGCATGTATTTGGGAGGAAACCAGAGCACCCAGAGGAAACCCATGTGACCACAGGGAGGACATGCAGACTCTGCACAGAAGGCACCCCAGCCGAGGATTGAACCGGAGAACCTCTTGCTGTGAGGTGGCAACACTAACCGCTGCACCACCGTGACCACCCATGGTTATATTTGAAACTGAAATATTCAAATATGTATAGTTGGTCAACAGAAAGGTATGCGAAGTACAGCATCATGGTTTTATACCTTCAATGAAATATTTTAATTATAAAGTTGAAATGATAATATATTAGTGTATTAAATATTAGAATAAAAACATGTTTACTTAAAAAGTAAATATACTACTATTGTTCAAATCACTACAGTGTTTTAAAGTATTTTGTTTTGTGTCTCGAATAGACACTTCATACATATGCCGAGAAGGTGTAACGGTAAACTGTGCTTAAAGCAGTCTTTAAGCTACCAATATGGCTGAAACATCTCAGAGTGAACCAGGTGTTTTACAAATGTTATATAGCACTGTGAAGTCTCAGAAAGGTAAAGACATGTTAGTTATAGAGGGCTATTTGTATAATCTAGAGAAGACAGCTAAAGAACAAAAATATTGGTGTTGTCAGGACAAGTTTTCAGAAAAGTGTACGAATAGAGCTATAACAAAAAGTGTTGCAGAAGAATTGCTAGAAGTCAGTTATGCACCACCATGCGAGTGACTTCACTGCAGTGGAGAAGTATATGGCACGTAACAGTTTAAAGGAAAAAGCTATAGCGTGTAGAGATACGCCTTAATTACTTGTAGATGACATCATTGCTAGTACATCATTAGAGAGAAGAGTAGCTTTACCTTGTAGAAGGTACATGCTTCAACAAGTTAATTGGATTAGATGTAAAATGTTAGTTTCAGATAGTAAAATCTCTACTCACTTAAGTACAATTTCATTGAGTACCTGTCAGTTGAAAAGGAGTATATTTACTCAAAAACGTATGGTTGATATTCATTCCAGCTTGCATATTTTAGTATTTTCTACAAAGGAAAATCTAACTGATCTATGTAACTGTATAAACTGGTATCTGGATGTAGTTTTCTTAACTAAGGCAGTGTTTTGTAGACAGCTGTACAGTATACATGCTTTTATAACATAGAGAGGAGATACAAAGTGTTTGCCTCTTGTATACTGTTTAATGAGTAAAACAACCTACAAAACGTACAGCTATATGTGGGAGTGCATTTTACAGGTGATTTCAGAATTTTAATTGAATGCAAATGTACATTATGAATTGTGCAATTTCGAAATGGCTGCTATTAAAAGTATTAAACATAACATTCCAAATGCAGAATGCAAAAGCTGTTTGTTTCACTTTGCTCAAAGCATTTGGAGAAAGTACAAGCATTTGGCTTATCCACTCTATATGGAAAATGTGCAGAATTTCAACTTGCTATAAAGAAACTTATAGCTTTGTCATTTCTATGTGAAGATGAGGTAATTCCTGCTTTTAATGAGTTTCAGAAAGTCTTTCCACTGTGGCTGCCTACTGCATTCACATCAGCAACTATCTGCTGCCAAATTTACATTCTGCCTGACATATCTTCACGTCCCCTCTAAAGCAGAAAGGCACCATGTCACTTAAAAGCTTCCACAGTAACCTAATTCTCAGGGTCAGTGAAGGGGGTTTTTCGGGGATTAGGATGCCTGGGTGCCATAGTCCTAGGTGACCTAAAACACAACAGAAGGATAATACACATAATTACCACATAACTAAAAGTCTTGTTTCCATATAGCACATAAAAACGTATCATTCCACTATTACCCACTGGAGAAACATAAAACTGTCAAGATACTGAAGTATAAAAAAAGAATTGTGTGGTTGTAACATATTTCAATCACACACAAAGGAAGGCTGGATCCAAAACAAGAAGAGTAACAATAGCAAATTATCTTGTTTGTGCCAAAACAGAAATGCAACTTAGCTCCCCCCACCCCCAAAAGAACAGGCAAATGACACATCTTGATAACAAGTCATCAGTGAAATGCTAAAAGTGCTAACAAATGAACTGTCCCTGAAACGTGTACAGATTTAACACAGAACAATCCATTTTAAACTATTGCCTGTCATGTCTACCAGTGGCCAGCACTCCCCTAGAGGTGTGTATTGTCCATCACAGAAGGCTAACACCCCTGTGTCATTGACAATACAGGACATTTACATTTCACGGAAATAACAATATATAGCATATACAGAAAAACATTTCTAACATTAGCACTTGTGATGACAGTTAATAAGGCTGTGCATCTCAGAAAGTGAAATGCCCTGACAAACATGCCAGTGCTATCAGTACACTTCTAAGAAATGCATACAGATAAAAGTAGCATTTGCTAATGCATATACATATACATACACACACACACACACACACACACACACACACACACACATATAAATATATATATATATATATATATATATATATATATATATATATATATATATACACACACACACACACATATATTAACAGATTTTTCTTAATGACATTTCAGCATATTCAGTATATAGCTGAAAATGCAAGCATACCTAGATATATCCCAAAGTATGCCAGGTTTAGCTGTGCTTATCTCATCTGTGTGACATCTAGCAGTGCGCAAACCTGGACTACTAGCCCACACATGAAGCAGGAAGCAGTACTGTATACTATATTTTTATAAGTATAATTCTGCTATCTGGACTTGGATGGCCTTCACAATTAAATAAGACACATACACAAATGAATCTATATACAGGAACCTTGTCAGGTCACACACATACATAGTTAACTCCTCAAACTGTCAGCTGTATTTATGAATGATTCATGACTATGTTTGAACAGCACTTCTGTTGTAAAGTTGTGAAATCACTGCTGTGGAAGAAAATGTTTTTCCCTTATGCATAGGTTTAAATCCCACACTTTAGAAATCAATTTTATCACTGTAGAAACCCAAAACAAAAATGTGTCAGGTCATGGAATGTTTGCTTCCAGTGCATGTCTGCAAAGTTAACTCATCTAACAGTTACAGCAGCAGATACCCCTTCAAACTAATGTCAACTGTCAGATTAACCTCCTAGTTTCAAAAATTGCTTTCCTCCATGCTTGACACTGCTGCTCTCTGCTTAACATCATGCAAACATGGTTGGCATTGTTTCTCAATTTTGCACACTACCAGTAAACATGATAACAGGAATTGGTGGGAAATCATTTGCCATTGCTCTACTTTTGGTATTAGACATGTCTGGCATTAGAGGGGGAGATGCCAAGTTTAGAGCACAGTGGTGGGGTGTCCAGGAGTCCAAGACATTTACTGGACTCTGGTAAACTGCCATAGCCAAAAGCTTCTAAAGGGGAAATATTCTGGCTCCCAGTACAAGTCTGAGACTTGGAGTAGTTTTGGCTAAGGCTGTATCCAGTGCAACTGGCATCCCACGTACTGGAGAACAATGTAGGAACCACTTCAGTGACCTACAAAGGTTGAAGAGGGATATGCTCAACCAGTGACTGACTGAGTTTCAAACTGGTGACATCCCACAGCTGTGGAAGTATGCTAATAAAGAGGGTTTTTTAGTACACAGAAAGCTAGATATAGGCAAGACTGGTATGCATAATACTCTTCTGTTATTTTCTTTTCACAGCTAATTCCAAAATTGATTTGAATCAGCAGGCTCATGCTGAAGGTCTGGAGAGACTGAGGGAAGCAAGTGGTATGTATGCAGCACAACAGAAGTATTACTTTTTTTGTTTACTATACAGTAGTAGCAAAGTCAGCATGCATATCCTAACTGTAAAAGCAAGTATGCATACATAAGTCAGTAGCACAAACCAACTTGAGGAGTCAAGTGTAAGACTGTAGTCAGAGGTTGTGGGTTCAAATACCACAAGTAGCAACTATACAGTGCTGCAGTTCCTTCATATTACATAAATTAAACTCTATACAAGAGGCATAAATGCGCTGCCATTAACCATCACTATACTTGGACCAAGCATATGTGCAATATATGTATATTGCAAGGATTAATTTGAGCAATTCGTAATTACAGTTTGTAGTTGATAGGACATACACTTAAATATAATAGTTCATATAAAGTAGTTGTATAATTGTGATAGTGCATTGTATGGGATCTATATTACAAGACTAAAAGTTCTTAACATCGAACCTTCACATGAGTGAAAATGCAGGACCTCAAAGTTTTTTTTTTTGGATCGCAGTACAGTGAAGATTGGAAAATTTGCACTTTCCTCACTGTAGTGCGATCTAGAGTTGGAATATATATTTAGTGGGGGGGGGCACAGCCCCCCCCACAATAGAGATTTCGAGGTCCTGCATTTTCGCTCATGTGAGCGTTCAGTGTTAAGAACTTTTGGTCTTCTGATATAGACCCCACTGTATGTCACATATGAAGGAACTCATTTTATGTCTTTTTTTCTCACCCCAACCCTTATCTCTTTTTTTTTCTGTTAATGTGTCATCAAAATGTCTGCATGTCATCCATCTTTAATAAATCATTAAAAGCTTCACAGCACAGCAAGGTAGGCTTGCAGCACTGGGTCAGCCTGCCTCCACTCCACTGGATCCAGCACCGATGCCCAGCACATCCGGGACTCAAACTGACAGCACTGCCTCTGCTGCCGCTGCACCACCTGCGCCCTCAGGTAGTACTGCCCTGGCAGCTGGTGCTGTGGTGCCCTCCAGGAATAGTGACAGAGGTGGGTATTTCATCATCCAATAGGGTTGTTACATAGGGTTGTGCACAGCACCATTGGTGTATGCCTATGCCAGATGGAGCGGCTGCTCTCCCTCATGGTCGATAGAAGGAAAAGACGTCAAGCACCTGGCAGAGTAAGGGGACAGTGATGACAGTCCTGTGGGTGAGGACTAGATTATCACTGTCTCCTTTTTTGAAGGGAATGAGCTTGTGTTGTCCCATCCCTCACCCCCAATCATGTCCACTAACCTTTTGTGTCTCTCACCATCCTTATGTCTTTTCTGTTTTTTATTTGTTTGCATTAGCTTCCTCATCTACCCAACTTGCCTGACCAACAAATACCAACATCCCTTACCCAGCATTACTCTCTTATTAGAGGTCAGAGAGACAGAGAGAGTTTGGAAATGGGACTGCTTTCATTTAATAAGGAAGTCCACCATGTTAGTTTAAAAGACTACTATTCTAATTACACCCAGTATATTTTCTCAACCTATGGAGATCTTTTTGAACACAAACTAGGCAAGCTTCCAGATGTGTATTCCATGAAGTTAGACCCAGATATCAGCCCAGTTGTCAGGCCAGCCCAGAAAGTTCTAGTAGCTATGCAGAGCAGATTCAAAGTCAAGCTAGATAAAATGGTGCAACAAGGTGTGATTTATCCAGTAGATGAACCAACTGAATGGGTATCCTCCATGGTGGTAGCTCATAAGAAAAGCTCAGATATCAGAATATGTACTGATCCACGAGATCTGAACAAGACACTGAAAAGACTTCAGCATCCAATGCCCACAGTCTTAGAAGTTGCAGCTCTTATGCCAAATTCCACAGTTTTTTCTGTCTTAGATGCAGAGTTCATTTGGCAAATTTTGCTTGACTGAAAATCTTCATTGCTAACCACTTTCAGTACTCCATTTGGAAGGTACAGATTTTTGAGAATGCCATTTAGGATAAATTCTGCCAATGAAGTCTTTCAACATGCAAAGGAGCAAATTTTTTCTGGGTATCCATATGCTATTATAGTAGATGATATTTAACAGTGAAGCTGAGCATGACAGAAGCCTCAAGAAAGTTCTTGAAAGAGCTTGTGAAGTGAATCCTCAGAAATGCCAATTCAGGTTACGAGAAGTCACTTATGTTGGTCATTTGTTTACCAGTTCAGGCTTATGATCAGACCCTTCCAAGCAAGCTGCAATTCTCGAGATGTCAGCTCCGGACAATGTTTAATCCCTGCAAAGTTTTCTTAGCATGGTTAACTATCTACACAAGTTCATCCTAGACTTCAGCCAAATATCAGCACCAATCAGAGAGCTGACGCACAAAGATGTATCCTGGTCATGGTTGATACAACACCAGAGAGCATTTGATGTCCTGAAACAGAAAACTGCCAGTCCACCAACTGTCTGATACTATGATGTTCACAAACCAGTTACTCTTTCATGTGATGCTTCGAAATTTGGTCTAGGTGCAGTCATTCTTCAAGAGGGCCAATCTATTGCCTATGCATCCAGAACTCTAACCCAAACTGAAATGCAGTATGCTCAGATAGAGAAAGAACTCTTGGCAATTGTATTTGCATGTTCAAAGTTCCATGATTATATTTATGGTAGACCTATCCAGATTGAAACAGACCAACAACCTCTAGTCACTATTTTGAGAAATCCTATGCATACAGCTCCAGCCAGACTACAACACATGATGTTGAAATTGTAAAGGTATAATTTCAATCTTGTCTACAAGAAAGGCAAACTTCTTTATCTTGCTGACACTTTATCCAGATTGCCCAGAAATACCACTTAACAGCATGAGAATGAGCAACTTGATTTTCAAGTCATGGAAGTGAGAAATTTTTCTTTCACATGTCTTGATGAACTCAGAAGTCATACAGCCACAGACCCAGTTCTACAGAAGCTCAACTACTTTATCAAACAACGATGGCCGTGAAAGCAATCTAGCTAATCTCAAGAACTGCAACCTTATTTTCCTTACAGTGATGAGATGTTGTCTGACAATGGCATCGTTATGAAAGGTCCGAAAGTAATTGTTCCAAAGTCCTTGCAACATGAGTACATTACTGTTTTACATTGTGGCCACCCAGGAGCTGATTCTACCAAAAGAAGGGCGAGAGGACTAGTATTTTGGCCTTCTATGTCACAAGACATTGAGAGAGTACTGTCATCTTGTTCTGTATGTAATAGTACTAAGCCACATCAACAGAAAGAACCACTTCAGCTAAACCAAACTCTTGAACTGCCTTGACTGACAGAAGCCACTGACACTTTCAAATGGAATGGTCACCATTACTTGGTGTTAGTAGACTCTTATTCAAACCAGTTCGAGATTGACCTACTTCCTAATCTAGCATCCAGTATTGTCATTACTAAAATGAAGCATCATTTTGGAGTGCATGGTAATACGCACCAATTTATTTCTGACAATGGTACACGGTTTACAAGCCAACAGTTCAAAAGATTTGCCGATAAGTGGGACTTTACTCGTGTTACAAGTAGCCCTGAGTACCCACAGTCAAATGGTTTGGCAGAATGTGCAGTTCAAAATGCAAAACAATTACTAGAGATGTTGAAATGAGACAATAGTAATGTTTTCCTAAATCTCAGAAATATTCCATGTGATAAACATCTTGGTTCACTTGTACAGACCTGTACAGAGACTTCTGTTGAAACAAACCAGAACTACATTACCAGTCAGCATCAGTTTGTTTCCAAGTGCTAAGAACAACAGATTAGTAAAAGCCCATCTGTCAAAGAAGTGCTTAGCCCAGAAGTCTTATTATGACAAGTCCAGCAAACTTCTCAATCCATTACGTGAAGGAGAGGCAGTGAGAATGCAAACGTGCAAAGATTATGATCGGATTGGAGTCATGAAAAGTATTCACCCAGAGCTGAGATCATACACTGTGGATTCACAAGGAGTAGAGTTTAGGCAGAATCAGAAACATCTGATGCCAGTGTCCGAGCTTGTACCACAACATATAGCCTGTGAGAAAGACTCTACATCTCAGAGTGAGTTGTCCAGTGTTCCAGTTCCAGAGGACATTCCAGTAAATATCCCTGTTCCTGAGATGAATCCTGAAATTCCTGATTCTAGTTGTTCACTGACGACTGCCCCTGTTGCTAAACCCAGTTCTGATTACTATATGACAAGATCAGGTCACATTTCCAGACAATGTTACAGACACACAGCAACTTGGACATGAACACTGTGTTTGTTTCTCATGTCTATATTATTGCATGTTATTCTAATGTAATTTCATTTGAGGGCACTCTATTTAAGAGGGAGGATGTAGATCAATATGTATGTATGCCTTTAAGAAGCTTTCCAGGGGCTTGCACAAGTGTATAAATACTGAGCATGTACAAGCCTGACTGTCATTTTGTAGTAATCTGTAGAGATGTAAGCACGTATGTCTTTACAGTCTGACAGTTGATCAGTTTGTTTATATTTTGTAATACTGCTACCCATTCTGATGTGTTTCTATGTAATAAAGCATATAAACAAACTACTCTACCTGTTCATCATCTATACTACAGAGGGATAATCAAAGTATAATACCTGCACATTGGAATACAACCACCACATACTACTCATTAAACACTCATCAATCTGGTAACATTCAGAACTATCTTGACAGTTGAAAATGCCTACACATCCATTTCATGCAAGCCTCCCAACATCTTCTCTCCAACATGCAGTGCTGATGTCATCCACCATAAGTTGTCCTGCGGCCTTATAAAAGTCAGACTTGAACTGTAGCACTTGCATAAGTATTGTGTTCTCTAGTCGGTGTACTTGTTTAGGCAGGAGTTCTGTTCTCACTGCAGTCAACTGAAAGATGTTTGTGCCTATTTAGTCAGAAGAGCATAAGTGTGTATCTGACAGTTACCACCCCAATTCTGTGGTTTGACAGCAGTTTGACAGTTGCAAAAGTTACACATGCATTTCATGCAGGTCTCCCAAAAATCTTCTCTCAAACATCTAGTGCTGACATCATCCACTATAAGTTGCCCTGCAGCATTGTAAAGGTCAGATATGTGCCATGGTGGTTGTGTAAAGTATTGAGTTCTCTAGTCTGTGTACTTAGGTAGGGGTTCTGTTCTCACTGCAGTCAACTAGGAGTGTGTGTGTGTGTGTGTGTGTGTGTGTGTGTGTGTGTGTGTGTGTGTGTGTGTGTGTGTGTGTACTTGCTTGATATTCTTGACAGCATTATACACCAGCATGTGGGACATGCTATTACCATTTTCTCCTTACATACAGAGTTCTCTAGTTGGTCTACTTAGATAGTTGTTCTGTTCCCCTTGCAGTCAACTGAGGTGTGTGCATGTTTGTGCACTTGCTTGACATTAGAGACAGCATTTTACACCAGTATTTGGGATACTGCTATTATCATTTACTCCTCACCAGACTCTGCTGATGTTATCAGCTATAGTTGACTTGTAGAAGTTCAGTATTCCCATCAGTGCTGCAGGTGTCTGGTGAGGTACATGCAAAAGGGAGTATTATACTCTATTAGTGTTCTGATGACGTTCAAGTACAGTGTTGTTATCATCATCGGTGCACTCAGTGATTGTACCCAATAGGCAAGAATCAGCAAACTTGATAAGCAAGAGGCCATATACTTTAGCCTGGACTGTCAAGAAATACATCCCAAACAGTAAAGGGCCAAGCACAGATCCCAGGGCCATGCCAATGGTGACAGCTCTAGCAGCAGAGGTTGAGTTACCAACTTTCACAGTATGTGTCCTGTTATTGAGCCAATTGATTAACCATCTAGTGACATAAGGGTTAATCCCCAGCTGGGAGAGTGTCTCAATGATACCTGAGTGGGGGATTGTGTCGAATCCTAGGCCAGAACAAGATAGGCAGTACACACTGTCTTACCTTTATCCAGGCCTATTACATAGAATCAATGGGCTCTGACAACATCATAGATTACCTATTGTATGACTCAGAACATACAGCAACCTGACACAGTTGGATACACTCTTCAACACACCCTCCACATAGACTATGTTGCCGTATTAGGGTGTACATCATCATGCATCCATCTAGTTTGGAGAGGAAAGCACATGATGCGTGCATGTGCAGACACATCCTGACTCTCCTCATCTGTGAGTAGACGAACATGTCATCATGGACCTTTTCTAAATGGACACTAGTAATATCCCGGCTATATGCAACAGCCATGTGGAGTTGTTAATGCTACATCCATGTCTATTACATCTGTTAGATGTCCTCAAGAGGTCAAGGGCATGCATTTTGACAACACTATTATCCTGTAGAACTTGATGAGACCAAGAAATTTGACACAAATGCACACTGAGGTAGTCACTCAGCATTGTCAGATGTGGCCATAAACACCTATATCACCAAGTGGGTAAACCAGTGGATCACATACATGACATCTAAATAAGCTGAGATGTGTGAAGTGACCTACATCTTAGGTCCAATGATTAGGTCTGTACATCCACGCTGTCTGCTAGGTCCTTTC
Organism: Protopterus annectens; assembly: GCF_019279795.1. Lineage (NCBI taxonomy): Eukaryota > Metazoa > Chordata > Ceratodontiformes > Protopteridae > Protopterus > Protopterus annectens. The sequence continues at coordinate 1,120,580,947 of NC_056735.1, forward strand.
CTGTCCATTATTTAAGACACATACTTATCATGTGTCCAAACAGCTGTCTGAAGGATTACAGATTGTGAGCAATCATTGACTCCAACAGTAATATTTGTATAATACAGACCATATCAACACACACCAAAGATTGCTGCCACAGCCATAACAACACATGAGATGAAACAAAAATGGGGGGAGGGGAATTGGTTATGTTATGAAAACAAATGCACAACCCAAGGATAATGCAGACATCATACCCTATAAGAAGACTAACTGGCATGTGACCTGTGCCCTTGGGTAGATGGTATGTGGAATGCCCACCAGCATGTGACCATAGCGTTGACTAATCCCTTGTATGTAACACAACTACTGAGTATGTGAAGGCCATCCACATCAGTAGCCCTATTACCTCTATACTGCACAGCCTTCATCACACCAATAACTGAGTACAATGCACCCTTCTTCATGTACCTCACTATGCATCTTCCAGTGATGTGCAACTGAAGTGCACCACCTTTGCCAAAGTGAGCTGTCACTCATTTTACTGGCCATACCTAGGTATTCCTTTCATTGCATAAACATTACTGTCTGATGGTGCAGAACACCCATAAAGGTATTACAACAGATTCATGTGTAATACCTGTACTGCACACAGTACATACATAGCTGTTTGACAACACTGATGGCATGGGTTACATTAGTGACAGTCTGGATTGTGCCAAATATATCTGCCATGCACACCAGTCAACTAGCCTGTACTGATCCTAATGTCACATATAGGTATAGCAATGTCCTTCCTAACACCTCAAGCAGATGTTACAGTTTCAGGATGGTGTGCTTGATTACCCTTGTAGACTGCTGACATAACAGTTGTGCAAGTGTGTTTGTGCAGAACCATCTATGATCACTCAGAATCACATATGCTGTGTCAGAGACTTGGGATTATTGGTGGTATTATTCTGATATTGTCCATGATTGCAGATGCTTTTTTACTGTTGTTGTAACTGTGTCCCACTTGTTGGAGACCTCTGCTGACATTAGATTCATAGTCATGCAAATCAGTTTGCACAACTTTACAATATGCACCCAACTCCAGTTTTATATATCATTCCTGATAGATGTCCTCTGCTTTGTTCATGTCAGGATGCTTATCTCACAAAGACATATTCTCCATGTTAACTTGTGTGACAGTGACATAAAAAGACATTATGTACTTACCATAACATTCCATCTGTGTTGTCGATCTTCATTCTTCCTCAGTGAATGGGGTCGGATCCGACTTGGCCAATGCTAAAACTCGCAGCCACCAGATCTCTTGAGCTTGTCTGTTACCCAAAATGCACCTCCCCAATTACCTCAGATCTTGTTTGCTGCTACATTAGCATAAGATGAAGGGAATTCTGGAAAGACATACCAAGAGTCATATAAACGTATAAAAAAATACATATTTAAGGACCATGTAAAATACTTGTTCCTCCACAAGCCATGGAAGGGGGTTGGTGGGAGAGGAGTTGAGAAAGAATGAAGATTAACAACACAGATGGAACATTATGGTAGGTGCATAACGTCTTTATGTGATGTTATCAATCTTCATTCTACCCTTAATGAATGGGACAGCATCCTTAGCTACTTGTATCCACGGTGGACTCAAGAAAGGATATTCCTGAGTACCACAGAACCAAATGATGCCCTACCTCTGGAGACTAGACTCAACCTGTAATGAGTGACAAAAGTATGAGGAGTAGCTCAAATTGCCACTGCACAAATATCCATAGACATCCTTGACTGAAAAACTGTGGAAGTATCCACGGATCTAGTGGAGTGTGCTTTCAATGAATGTGTAAGAGAAATGCCCAATTTAGCATAGACAAAGGAGATGCAATTTGTCAGCCACTTTGATAGGGTAACTTTGGAAAATGAGTTTCCTAATTTTGGTCCAGAGAAGGAGATAAATAGTTGGTCTGCTTTCCTTATTTTTTCTGTTCTTTGCAGATAGAATTGCAATTGTCTTTGAACATCCAGTAAATGTAACACATATTCTCCTTTGTTGGTAAACTTAGGAAAAACACTGGTAAATTAATAGAACTGTTGATGTTGGATTCTGACACCACCTTTGGAAAAAAGGATGGGTTGGTGTGTAAGGTCACTCTATCTTTGTGGAAAACCAAGTAAGGAGGTTTAGAAGACAATGCTTAGAACTCAGAAATTATTCTTGTAGAAGTAATGGAAACCAAGAAAATTGTTTTCCATGAAAGATATTGAAGGTCACATGTAGCTGCTGGTCCAAAGGGAGGTTGTGTGAGAGAGTGAAGCATCAAATTCAAGTCTCATGGAGATGTTGGGCCTTTAAAAGGAGGCTTTAGAAGAAATGTCCCTTTTAAGAAGGCCTTGCTCAATTTGTGAGAAGCTATGGACACGCCATTTAATCCTGGGTCTATATTATATTCTCAGAATCTGTCATTGTCGACACGAGAATATAGAATGCTCAGAATCTCGAGCATGTAAACAGAAATCTCTGTAAGGGGAGATTTCCGTTTACTGCAATGTAGTGAGGTCTCGGAGTTGGTATATTTAAGTAGTGGGGGTGTGCGGGGTGCATGGGGCCTTGCCCCCCTGCTTAAACCCGTTAGGGTACTTTTTTCTTTTTGTCTTTTTATAAGGTCGATGTTTGAAGACATCCACCATATGGTGTCAACCATATGTTGTTTGATGTTTTCAACTGTCGATCTTATAATAAAGACTGTTAACCCTGTATGGTAATTTGAAATTGCTGCTAGTTGTACTGTAATGGTTGTTGGCACTGTTTTGAAAGAGGTGAGCAAGGAAATCTAAAATGTGATTAATGGGAGCTAAAAAGGGGTCAAGATTATGTTGCTGAGCCCAAAGGGCAAACCTTTTCCATTTACTTGAATATGTTTTCCTTGTCGAAGGTTTATGAGAAGACAGAATTATACATCAGACAGGTGATGAGAGCATAGATTGTCTGGCTACTAAGGAAACTGGAGAACCCAAGTTGTCAGCTTGAGGTCTGATATATCCATGTGTGACATGCCCGTCAGGTGAGACAGAAGGTCCGGAGTTGGATTTAGGTTCCATGGTAGTTGAACCAGGTGAGAACATAGGAAGGGAAAGTAAATTTGTTGAGACCAATAGGGAGCAATAAGGATCACTGTGCTCTTTGACCTGGCAGCTTTCTGCAGAAATTCTGGAATCAACAGGGTTGGTGGGAAGGCATAAATGAGACCAGGGGGCCAATCATAAAGTACACCATCCCTCAGTGACTGCCCCTGTGGGGGAATTAGGGCAAAGTAGTTGCTGCATTTGTTGTTTAAGGGAAAGACATAAAGATCATAGCATGGTTGGCCCCACTGATGGAAAATCTCATCTGCAACTTTCTCGTTGAGGGATCACCCATGTGGAAGAAGAATGCATCTGCTCAGTTTGTCTGCAATCATGTTGTATCTCCCTGGAACGTATGTCGCTAAAAGAAAGTGGTTGGAAGAGATCGTCCACTGCCAGATCCTGAGTGCTTCTCAACACAGTGGGTAAGATATGGTTCCCCCCTGCTTGTTCATGTACCAGATGAATGACATGTTGTCCATTTAAATTGCAATCATCCCAGAGTGAAGAACATCTTGAAAAGCTTGCAACACCAAGAGCATTGCTCTCATCTTTAGGACATTTCTATGCAAACTGGCCTCTTCACGGGACCAAGTAACCTGGACTGTCTTCCCCAGATAATGCCCCCCACCTTATCTGGGAAGCATCCATGGTCACTTTGGCCTTGGGCGGTTGGGAAATGAAGGGATGGCCATTCAGCAGTTGATCGGACTGGATCCACCAGTAGAGACCTCTTTTGTAAGTGCTGGTAATTTTTACCTGATACAACACTGACTGATGAAAGACTGACCACTGAGTAGCCAATACCCACTGGAGGATTCACTTGTAAAACCTGGCCAACATAACTATGGTTATTGCTGCTGCCATGAGGCCTAGAGTTCAGATAACTGTGTGGGCTGAGATTGATGTGTTCTCTACAAACTTCCTGACCTGTGACCTTATTGTTTGAACTTGGTGTGGTGGAAGGGAAGCAATATCAGTCTTTGGGTTGAACAGCATTCCAATAAATTCCAATGTCTGAGTTGGCTGAAGTTGTGATTTTCTGTAATTTATGGTTATTCCTAGGAGAGCACAGGTGTGAAGAACCTGATCTCTTCCATGTATGAGTTGATTCCTGGTTGAAGCAGTAATGAGTCAGTCATCCAGGTAGTGAAACACCCAGAATCCGTGTAGTCTAAGGTAAGCTGCTACTACTGCCATGCATTTGATGAACACCATGGGGGCTATGGTGAGTCCAAAGGACAGTACCCTGAACTGGTAGTGACTGGCTCCCAGTCAGAAGCATAGGTACTTTCTGGATCGCCTGTTCATTGTTATGTGATACTAGGCATCCAGAAGTTCTTTCAAGCACATCCAGTCATTCATGCCCAGAAAAGGGAGAATGGACTGAACCGTTACCATCTGGAACTTGGTTTGTTGAACAGATTTGTTTAGATTTCTGAGATCCACAATCAGTCTCCAGTCCCCTGTCTTTTTTGGCACTAAAAAGAACCTTGAGTAAGTTCTGGATCCTATCTGGTCTGATGGGACCTCTTGGATGACTCTTTTTTTTTCTAGCAGCTTTTGAATCTGAATTGCTGCTTTATCCCTCTGATTGGGTGGAACATCAGGGATTTTTCTGGGAACTGGTTCCATTTACTGGAATATGTTTTTCTTCTTGAGGGTTTATGGGAAGATAAAATTATATGTCAAACGGGCGACATGAGCATAAACTGTCTGGCTACTAAGGGAATTGGAGAAGCCAAGCAGTCAGCATGAGGTTTGATATATCTGGGTGTGACAAACCTGTTGGGTGAGACAGGAGGTCTGGAGTCAGATCTAGGTTCCACGATGGCTGAACCAAGAGAGGTCAGAAGAAGGGAAACCAAATATGTCAAAACCAGGAAAGCACAATGAAGATTAGTGTGCTCTTCAGCCTAGCAGCTTTCTGCAGAAATTTTGAAACCAGTGGAGTTGGTGGGAAGGCATAAAGAAGACAGGGGGACCAATTGTGAAGTACAGCATCACTCACTTACTGGCCCTGTGGGGGAATCAGGGGAAAAGTAGCTGCTGCACTTGTTGTTTAGGGGAGAGGCAAAAGGATCGCAGCACGGCTGGCCCCACTGATGGAAATTTTTGTCCGCCACTTTCTCATTGAGGGACCACTTGTGTGGAAGAAGAATGCACCTACTTAGTTTGTCTGCAATCATGCTGGACTTCCCCAGAATGTGTGTTGCTAAAAGAAAGCTGTCAGTAGAGACTGCACACTGCCAGACCCTGACAACTTCTCAACACAGTGGGCAAGATTTGGTTCTCCCTTGCTTGCTGATGTAGAAGACAACTGAGATGTTGTCTGTTTGAACCACAAGCTGTTTGAACCACAATCAGCCCAGAGGGAACAACATCTTGAAGTGCATGCAATGCCAAGAGCATTGCTCTCACCTCTAGAACATTTATGGGCACATTGGCCTCTTCGGGGGACCAAGTACCTTAGACTGTCTTCCCCAGATAATGCCCCTCACCCTAGCTGGGAAGCATCCGTGGTCACTATGGCCTTGAGCTGTTGGGGATGAAGGAACAGTCATGAAGCATTTGGTCAGATTGGATCCACCACTATAGATCTCTTTTGCAAAGTTGGTAATTTTTCTCTGGCATGACACTGACTGATGAAGGATTGACCACTGAGTAGCCAGCATCCATTGAATGATCTGCATGTAAAACCTGGCTAACGGAACTAAGGTTATCAATGCCTCCATGAGGCCTAGAGTGTGGAGAACTGTATGGGCTGACATTGAGGTGCTCTTTACAACCTTCTTGACCTGTGACCTTATTGTTTGAACTCGGTGTGGTGGAAGGGAAACAATGGCTGACTATGTATTGATAAGTACTCCAAATATTGCAATGTCTGAGTTGGCTGAAGTTGTAATTTGCTGTAGTTTGTGGTTATTCTTAGGAGAGTGCAGGAGCGGAGGACCTGATCCATTGTGTGGATATGCTGATTCCTGGATGGAGCAGTAATGAGCCAGTCATCCAGGTAGAGAAACACCTGGAATCCCTGCAGTCTGAGGTAAGCTGCTACTACTGCCATGCATTTGGTGAACAACCTGAGGGCTGTGGTGAGTCCAAAGGGCAGTATTCTGAAATGGTAGTGACTGTCTCCCAGGCAGAAGTGTAGGAACTTTCTGGACTGCATGTTAATTTTTATGTGATAATAGGCGCCCTGAAGATCTATTGAGTACATCCAGTCATCTTTTCCCAAATGAGGGAGAATGGACTGAACCATGACCATCCCAAACTTGGTTCAGTGAACAGATTAGATTAGATTTGTGAAATCCAAAGTTGGTCTTCAGTCCCCTGTTTTCTTTGGCACTAAAAGGAGCCTTGAGTAAGCTCTGGATCCTGTCTGGTCTGGTGGGACCTGTTGGATGACTCTTTTTTTCTAGCAGTTTTTCTATTTGAATTGCTGCTTGATCATTTTGGGTGGAACATCGGGGATGTTTCTTAGAATTGGTGGTGGTAGGGAAAATGGCATTATGTAACCCCTGGATATAATCCTCTGTACCCAAGTATCTTTTGTTAAGTCTAGTCAGGCTCTCTGGTGCAGTGATAACCATCCCATGACTGTCTCCAGAGGTGGAAAGTCAGGCTTCTGTTCAGGAATGCTGGTAGGGTTTGTCAAAGAAAAGTTCTTGTGAACCCTGGTTTTGCGGGCCACCTCTACCATGAGGGTAATGACATCCACTTTAGTCCCCCCCCCCCACCTCTGGGAGAACCTCCTTTATGTGTGTCTTGGAAAGGACCTTGGGACTTTTTGAACCACTTTTTCTGGCCACTCTGCTGATTTCCAGAATAGGATCTTTGGGGAGGGCCGAAAAACGTACCCCCATGGCAGGCATAGTCTTCCCATCCTTCTCACACCTGGACAGCATTTCCTTTACTTTAGGGCCAAAAACAGTAGTTCTGTCAAAGGGATGAAATGCATCCAGGCACTCTTCCTCATGGAAATGTCTGAATCCACTGCTCTTGAGTTCCTTTCTGCTATTTTGGGAACGAACCTCACAGAACTATTGGATATTGACTGTAGGGTTGCTAACTGAGAAGTTACTGAACCTTGAACCTCTTCAGAAATGGCTCCTGAGAGAGTATTTGATAATTCCTTAGTCAGAGCTCTCTGAAGTCTGATAATGTGTGCCAAATAGTTCAGTGACTGTAAGGCAAAGATTGCTGAAGCAAAGACAAACTTCCCCAATCTGTCCATCACCCATGACTCCCTGTTGGGGGATGAACAGTGGAACTCTCATCAGCTAGTTCCTTCTTTGTTCATAGGTTCCTAGGTGTGTACTAGGCTAATGGCCCTGGAGCCTTTACAAGCCAGCCCATAGAAGTGTCCTGGCATCATGCCACCCGACATTAGTTCCCAGTGCCTCTATCAAGTACAGCCACTGGAGTGATCCCCAGGGTGAACTTTATATTTCCCATCTACTCATCAAGATTTCCCTTGAAGAGGGCCAGCGAGGTGCTCTGCTTGACATGTATGGGAAGTCTATTCCAGAGCATGGGCAGTCTCTGGGTTATGAACACGTCCCTCCAGCAGGTTCGGTTGATTGTGGTAATGAGGTTGAGGTCTCTGGAGCATGTAGTGCAGAGGGATTGGGATTTCTTTAGATGTAGCATTTCTAACACAGCTGGGTCAGACATGGTTTTGTAAGTCAAGCAAAGATTGCCTCTTAGTAGACAATATGAAACAGAGAAAAGCTGGAGTTTTTGAGTCTGTCCATGTAGGACATGTGTTTAAGGTCTAACATTTTCATTGTGATGTACTTTTGTAGTATTTCCAGCTGTTGCATGTCTAGTGAGGTACATGCCAAATGGGAAATTATAATTGACGATTGGCCTAATGAGGGAAGAGTAGAGAGAGATGATGACCTCTTTCTTCCTGGATGCAAAACCCTTGGTAATGAGATGTGCCACATAGAAGGACTTTCTGACCACAGTGGCACTTATCATGAGAACAAGTGTGTTGGTACATTGGCAGGCTAGAAGCGCATTAATGGTTGTGCTTGAAATATTTGTATGTATGCACGTATTACCACTGTTCCACTGACACTGAGTACAATTTATTATTTATTTGACTGCATTGCTGCTATGCTGAGCCTGAAAATGATCTAGGTAATTCAATGCTCTGTCTTAATTATCAAACTTTGCATAAGTAAATAGAAAACTATTTGGAATATGACCAATTTCAACCAACATTCATTTATCAACATACTAAAAGAAATAAACTGTTAATATCCTCAGAACATTACCTGTAGATGAAGCAGTCAACCACTTTTCTGGATATCATCAACCATCTTGCACCCCTTCACAGAAAGAGAATTAAAATTAACCATTTAACTTGGCTATCCAAAACAACAAAAGAAGTAATGATAAACAGAGATACATTCTGGAAACTATGGCTCACATGCAAATCCCCCTCAGACCTAATAAAGTTTAGTGAGACAAAAAAATCTGTAGCAAGAGACAAAAGAGACTACTATCTAACATTGCAATCTAATCATAAACAAAATCCAAAAACATTCTGGTCCTCTATTACATCACTCCTCAACCTTGGTAAAAAAAAGTAATCCCAATCCACTTCCTGTTAAAATCCCTGCACAAATTGCCAACCTCTTCAACACTCACTTCATTGAATGTATACTAAATGTCACTTACACCATCTCTTCCCCCACTCTTAAACCTCACCTCACCCAACTTAACACATCCTTAACCCACCCCCTAGCATTCTCTACCTCCTCCTTCCCCCCTCACCCTCAGCCCCCTACACCACTTCTCCCTCAACCTCTCAAGCTTTCTCTCTGTAGCCTGTCTCTACTAACAATATAAACAGGCTACTTCTCAAACTTAAACTCTGTTCTAACTCTCCAGACAACCTTCCTGTAGAATATTTCAAAACATCAGCAGAAGCCATTGCACATCCAATAACCATCCTGATTAACAGAGCTATCCTAGAAACTTACATCCCAACTCTCTGGAAAAAAAAAAACACTTATTATACTACTACACAAAGGTGGTAACTCCACTGAAATTTCCACCTACCACCCTATTGCCTTAATATCACAAATCTCAAAATTTCTTGAAAAATGTATCCACTCACAATTCCTCCATTACCTCCTTAAGAATCAACTCCTTAGTTCCACATAATATGGATTTAGACCTGCTCACAGTAGTGATACAGCTTTACTATCCTTTATGGACACAGTTAACAAAGCACATGACTTAGGCAAACGTGTCTCTTCCTTACTTCTTGACCTATCTAAGGCTTTTGACACTGTTGCTCATCCTCTTCTTTTATAAAAGCTCAGTGGCCTAGGTCTATCCCTTCCTTCTATCAGGTGGTTCACTAGTTACCTATTCAACAGACAGCAGGCAATCAAATGGCAAGACTCTCTTTCCACCTACCAACACATCACCACTGGTGTCCCCCAAAACTCTATATTTGGTCCTCTCTTATTCAATATTTTTATAATTGACTTACATATCTCCTCCTGTCAAAGTACACCCGTACAATATGCTGAGGACTCAACAGTCATCTGTTCTTCCAACACTCTGTCTCATCTTCAACAAATCACCCAAGATGCCTTTACTTCTACTGAAAGCTGGCTTTCCAATAATCAGCTGTTACTTAACCCTTCATCTTTTCACCCCTAAAGCACACTCTCTAAACAAAAGTCAATTCACTTCTCACTCAGAGAATAACACAAAAATTGAAGTAATTCTCCATTAAAACTACTAGATGTCACCATAGATGAACAGCTTAACTTTGACCTACATATTCAAAATAGTATTAAGAAAACACACCAGAAACTGAGAATTCCCTACCAGCACAGACAATACCTAGATACACAACATAAGTGCACTCTAGCCACTTCCTACCTTCTATCCTCACTCTTATATAGTGCCCCAATACTTACAAATATACAAACTACTCTAAAATGTAAGCTAGAAACTTGCTAAAATAAGTTGCAAAATTTGCCACCTATGCAAAATATTCTATATATTGCTGTATGCCCCCACATATCACTGTATACCCCTCCACATATCACTGTACACCCCTCTGCACATCACTGTATACCCCTCCACTCATCACTATATACTTCTCCACATATCACTGTATACCCCCACACATCACTGTATACTCCACTCATCACTGTATGCTCCTTCATACATCACTGTATCCCCCTCCACACATCACTGTATACCCCTCCACACTGTCAAGTGGCTTGAACTTCTACAATACCTTACCTTCCTTCAACTTAAAATGGCACATAAAATCATTCATAGACCCATGGCCTGTTCACCTCTTAATACAATATTTCAAAGGTGCATATCAAAGAGATCTCCTGGTCAGAAAATAAGCAACTTCTCACTGAGCATTGTCCTAGCAAACTAGCTGGCCAAAGCCTATACTCCTTCTCCATAGCCAAAATCTGGAATACTCTTCCCTTAACTATCAAATCAAACTAAAAACACACATCCTTCAAACTCTCAATTAAAGAATATCTTTCCAAATCTTGGATCTGCTCCTGCTTGACCCCAGTCTAATAATACCACTAATTCTTGATACTTCTACTACTTATTTGCATTCCTCTCTTTTTTCTCTCTCTTTCTTCTTTTTCATTCTTTTCTTTTTTCCATTTTCCACTATCCCTCCTCTGTTCATTCAATTTATATCCTACATCATGTCTTTCCAAATAGCTATCACTATATGCAATGATAAGTTATCCTATGTTTTGTAACGTACATATACAGATTGAGCTAATGTTATACCAACTTAGACCACCCTGTATATTTTCTTTACAACTATATTGGAGCTATTCTCCCCAAGCCTCCACTGAAAATGGATTCATTCTGGTCCAGTTTGACTTTCCTGGTAAACAAATGTCAAATAAATAACACAAAATAAAGTAAATAAAAATATATTTGCAACTTAACTATTCCACATACACCAGTGTCTTTGGCAGGTGCTACAGATAACACTAAAGCAACCATGCTACTAAGAATTAGGTTCATTGTGAAACATGAAACCTGCTAAAATCTACTGAGTCATCACATTTTCCAGCTGTTGCCTGCCATGCCTAATATCCTCTGAGAATCATGTCTGTTATTAGGTGTACACCTCAAGCATAGAGCAACTGAAACCCATAATTGTAACAGATATCAGTACAGGGACTGAAAATGAAGTGACAGAAAACTCTGAAATAAGAATCAGTAAAATTTAGAAGTCTGCAAAGAGATTTACAAGAAGTGCTAGTAAAGAAAGAGATAGGACAAATACAGAAGAAGGGCACTTAAGTGAGGACCCTAAGATTGAAATGAGTACTAAAAGTCCAACTGACAGAAAATGCAGAGTTCTGAATCCGTAAGTTTGGTTCTGAAGTATTATTTCTGTGTTTATTTACTGTATTATTGCATTGTTTAGCCTGTTTTAACAAAAAAAAAAAAAAATACTATCTTGTTTGCTTGTTTCCTGCCTTTCCTAGCTAGTATAGTCCAGATCCCAGGCTTTGCTGGCCTCAGGACTTTATTTTTTGTGTTCAGAGCTATGCAGACCTTGATGTGGTACAGGGAAGTCCTACTGCTTACCAGTGAGAGTGGTGAGCATTGTACTGCCTATCTAACACTAGAGGAGTGGTTTCCAGCTCTGAAATTGCAATTTTATGACTTTTTGGGCTGATTTCTATCCCTTTCAACTTTCTAGCTTAAAAACACGTGTGTTTGAGCATTTTTTGTATCGTGCAGCACACTGCAGGGCTACGGTTAAACTATTCCAGGAGCCAGAAAGTCTGCTCTTCAAATTTTCCCTTACAACTAGCTGATTTCTCAGTAGTAGCACTAAAATCTGAAACCCTGTGACTAACACTTGCTCTAGAACCTGCTGGAAAGCACTAGGAAGCCTTAAACCGATACAAGCACTCAACTCTCATTGTCAATACAGAGAAATTAATCGTAGGCACTAAACAGCCTACAATTGCAAAGTACCTTGCAAAGGTAAGGGAAAACAGCTTTTGTACTTTAGAAAAAAGCACCTAAACAGGCATGTCCAAGGGTCAGCTTCCGGTGATTTCTCCTGTCCACCTGGTGAATCTGGGCATACTGGGGCAATGCAACAACTGTCTCATGTACACAGACAACCCTCTCCTCCTACCACCCAATACTACAACCTGTGAGAGATGCACTTACATAGCCAAACTGGAAGTAAAGCTCTCTCCAGCCAAGATTGTGCTAGATAGTCACGAGGAGAAGCAACACATAGCCCTTCAAAACCCACACCATCAACACCCACACATAGCAATACTAAACCCACATATGCGGAGGCCCTTAACATTAACCTGCCCAAGCAACAAGGACCTCCAAAGCTGAAATGCAAACAAACACCAGTCACAACCAAACTGACACATAGCTCACAACACCAGTGTGCCACCCAACAACAGCCCCTAAGGCAAGACGATGTACCCAACACTTTAGTCATAGGTGACTCTATAGTCAGGCACACTGATGTCCCACTCACCAGGCTGAACAAGGAGAAAATTATAGTCAGCTGCCTGACGGGTGCCTGGATCCACCACATAACGCATGCACTCAAGTCACTCCACAAGTACAAATACAACTCTATCACTGTCCATGTTGGAGTGAATGACTTGAGACGTCCCTCCCTGGACTACATGAAAAGAGACATGGAAGAGCTCATGGATTACGTGGCCCGGGCAGGTATGACCCTAGTCCTGAGAAGCATCCTGCCTTCACCCAGAATGATACCACAGTATAAGGGCAAAATGACTGACTTCAACAATTGGCTAAGCTTCTGGTGTCATTCAAAGGGGATCCGGTATCTGTCTGCCTGGGAAGACATGACTGACAAACCACTATGTTTTGCCAGAGATGGTCTGCACCTGTCACCCCTGGGATTCAGGTTACTGGCTAAAGCTCTCGCCACTCCTATAGTGCCTTTTTTAGGCAAGGTTCAAAGGACAAAACCACCACCATAACAGATACAAGCATGCAAAATCTGAACGTAACGCTACTCAATGCTAGAAGTCTAAACCTCAAAATGCACTCTCTCGAGGCACTCCTAAAAATGGAGAACATTGATATCTGTGCAGTAACTGAAACCTGGTTCAAGGTTCCAGAGAGCACCCTTGCAATACCAGGCTACAACTCTTACCACACTTTTCGGCCACCAAACCATGACCAAAACACTAAATGTGGAGGAGTGTACATATTCACCAAGGATATTCACACCTCCAGGCTAGTTGCCCAACACAATTCATCTGAAATTCTCCAGGTGCAACTAACACTAGGTAAGACTGCAATCCAAATTGTAGCTTGCTACAGATCCCCCACCATGCCCCAAGATTCTCACTACACCTTTCTAAACATACTGGAAAATATTAAGATACAACCAAACACCCTAATACTGGGTGATTTCAACTACCCTGCTATTAACTGGGAAAACTACTCAGGTATCAACACCTTTTCCCAACGGTTCTTGGAATTCATAAATTCCAACGCCCTGGATCAACTAATCCATTGTCCCACCAGAGGCTCCAATATCCTAGACCTGGTCATTACCAACATGGGAGATAGATGCTCCACATCAGTTGTTACCCCCTCATTGGTCAGGTCTGACCATAAGCAAATCACCCTTGACATTCACATCCCACCCGCACCTCCAGTAAGCTTACCAGCTTTTTCTCCAAAGCCAACTTCATGCTACTCAAGTCAGAAGTGACAAATTTCATGACACCCATGCAGATGGGATCTGAAAGTTCGACTGCTGAATCCTACACTAAATCACTGTACGAGCACATCTACTTGTGCATGAATTGTGCCATCCCAAATAGAACCAAGCTGCTCTCCTCCAAAAAAAGGAAGCCAATCTGGTGGTCCCCTGCCATAAACAAACTATACAACAGAAGGAAGAAACTGTTGCAGAAAAGAGGAAAATCCCAGGATGCAAAAAAACTCCCTTACCAGCCTCAGTAAGAACCTGAGATCCCTCATAAAATCCTCCAAAACTAGTTACGAAAATAAAATTGCCAAAGATTCCAAAAACAACCACAAGGCATTCTGTAGTTATGTCAAGAATCTAAATGGCAATGCTCAGATCTGCTCTGAGCTACAATACAATGGCATTAAATATACTGATCCCAAGGATATTGTCAATATCCTGGCACATCAATTTAGTGCCAACTTCACCCCCCCACCCCCTAAAGGGCCCATCTCAATAACAAAGGATTGCCAAATTCTGGTAATCACGGCCACACAGGTACAAACCGCACTCTCCAAAGCTAAGAATACAGCATCCATGGAACAAGATGACATCCCGGGCTGTGTACTACATGAACTACTAAATGAACTGGCACCTCACCTAAGTGTCATGTTTAATCATGGCCTCACCTCAGGCATCGTGCCCACTGAGTGGCACACAGCTACAGTTATCCCACTCCACAAGAGGGGATCCACCTTGGATCCCGAAACTACCATTCCATCAGTCTGATGAACCTGATCTGCAAGGGCATGGAACGCATTATCATGGAACTTATAAACAAAGACATTGGCAACCTTCAAACACTGGACCCCACCCAGTTTGGGTTCGTGAAGGGCCGATCTTGTTTCCTGAACCTGATTGACTTCTTCAAATCAGTTTCCAGAGCTATGGACGAGGGTAAGATGGTCCACACAGCCTATCTGGACCTCGCCAAGGCCTTCAACACCATCCCCCACTATGGAATCATAGATAAACTTACTAAGCTGGGCATAAATCCCTACATCACTCAATGGGTTGCCAACTGGCTTACTGACAGAACCCAGACTGCAAAAGTAGCCGACTCCAAATCCAGCTCCAGACAAGTGACAAGTGGAGTACCACAGGATTCAGTCCTGGGACCGCTCTTGTTTGGCATCTACTTCTCTGAAGTACAGGCCAACACTAAGGGACTCTGGCTAACAAAGTTCACAGATGACTACAAACTGGGTGCCATTACTGAATTCCCAAATGATGTGGATATTTTACAAAAGGGCCTTACAGAAACAGATGCTTGGTGCCAGAGCCATGGGCTCAAGCTTAATGCCAAGAAATGTATAGTTATCTCCTTTGGGAAAAAAACATGTACCCATGAATTACCACATAGGTGGCAGTACACTAAACACTGAAAGTGTGATGAGAGACTTAGGGACACAGGTGGACAGTGGTCTCACCTTCGATAATCACATTGCCACAACAGTCACGAAATCCTTCTATGTGGCACATCTCATCACTTAGGGCTTTTCATCCAGAAAAAGGAGGTCATTGTCCCACTGTGCTCAACCCTCATTAGACGCATTATAGAGTACAATGCCCAGTTTGATATGTACCTCACAAGACATCTGCAACAGCTGGAAAGGCCGCAGAAATACCTCACTAAAAGAATCACAAGCCTAAAGCAGATGCCTGATGCTGACAGTCTAAAAAAAACTCCAGTTATACTCTGTAGCATATTGTCTACTCAGAGGCGATCTCTGCTTAACGTACAAGGCGATGTCAAACCCTGAGCTGTTAGACATGCTCCACTTAAAAGAAATCCCAATCCCTCACAGCCACACGCTCC
Organism: Protopterus annectens; assembly: GCF_019279795.1. Classification (NCBI taxonomy): domain Eukaryota; kingdom Metazoa; phylum Chordata; order Ceratodontiformes; family Protopteridae; genus Protopterus; species Protopterus annectens. Next base: position 1,120,596,675 of record NC_056735.1, read on the forward strand.
AGGGATCTAAACCTTGTCATCACAATGAACAAAACATGCTGGAGGGATAGGTTCCTGACCCAGAGACTCCCCATACTCTGGAATAGACTAACCATACATGTCAAGCAGACCGCCTCCTTAGCCCTCTTCAAAAGGAACCTTGACGATTGGATGGGAGATAGGAAATTCACCCCTGGGATCATGTCAGTCAGGGGTCCAGGGAAGCTACCTCCTCTTTCCTTGGCACCCCTACAGGAGTTCCTCAAGGCTTCATACTGGGCCCTCTTCTCTTCAATATCTTTATAAATGACTTCCACAAATCTATTCCTTTCTCTAGCATCATCCAATATGCAGATGACTCCACTATTGTCTGTTCTGCCTCTTCTATCACTACACTACAAAAACTTACTCAAGATGCCTTCTCTTCCACAGAGCAATGGATGCTATGTAATCATCTAGCACTCAATGCTACCAAGACCAAACTAATGTTATTTACTCCTTCTAAAGTCATCCCTCCCGACATGGGTACCTTCTCAATTACTACTCAACAAAACTCGCCTCTTGAAATAGTGTCAGGAACCAAACTTCTTGGGGTCCAAATCGATAACCTACTGAAATTTAACTCCCACCTGCAAATCAACATCAAAAAAACACACCAAAAACTTGGCATGCTTTATAGACAGAACGCCTACCTCACATCTGCCACTAAAATCACTCTTTCTACCTCCTTCCTAATCCCATCCCTTCTATATGGTGCCCCACTACTAACTAATCTTCAGTCCTTGTTAAAAAAACAACTTACCTCCTGCTATAACAAAATTGCAAAATTCGCAACCAGCCAAAAGTCCTCCACCCACCACTGTTTCTCCCTCCATAAGCTAACATGGCTAGAACTTCCCAATCAACTAACTTACACTCATCTAACCCTAGCCCATAAGCTTATTCTCAACCCTTCCCTCTGTCCCTCTCTTTCCTCTGCCTTTAAAATGCACCTACCTAACAGAGTTCTAAGGTCAAATAATCAAAATCTACTCGAAGTACACAAACCAACTCATCCCCCAGGCAAAAACCTTCTCTCCTTCAGCCTCGCTCGCCTCTGGAACTCCCTACCTCCACTCATCCGCACCACCTCTAACCACTCTGCCTTCAAAAAGTCTCTTCACCTTCATCTAGCATCTCAGTGGGAATGCTCTTGCTCCCACCCCACATAACAAACTCTACTTAATTTTCCCTCAATACCATATTCTACTTCTGTAGCTATGATATTTGTTCTCTAATCAGTATTATGTTTACATTTATTTTATTACTAGTACGTTTTTTCTTAATGTATTAACTGTTATGACTACTACTCTAATTTGATTAGTTCGACATTTATTCTGTTTACACAATATTAATAACTCTCTGTACTAAGACTGTTACTGTTAAATGTTGAAAATACCTTCTGTTATGGAGCTTTTCTCCCCAGGACTCCATTGAAAACGGGTTCTTTATGGCCCAATGGACTATCCTGGTAAACCAATGGCAATAAATAAATAAATAAATAAATAAATAAGTAAATATTGTGGGAAGAAATATACAGGAAATTGTTATGGCTAGGCTTGTATAGGCCCTAGAGCCGATAGCCTAGTACCAACCTATGAACCTAAGACATGATATAGATGGAAAAGGAACTGAGAGGTTAGTATCCACTCATATTAAAACAGAAGAAAAATAACCTAAAATAAATCATAGTACTCAAGGCTTGTGCAGATAACACGTACCTTTCAACCTGCAGACATTGAAAATGTAGTGGACAAAGGCTCCTGCAATATAGGTAAATCTGACCAAAAATCTGAAAAGCTAATTAACATGACGTCTATATGCCTAATACCATAACTTATCCCACTTCCAGTAGGTTTGTGAGATATACCACCCAGAAAAAGTTTAAAAAAAACAGAGTGACAAATGATGGAAAATATAAGCATAATAATCAGGTTTTATTCAGATTAAGCTCTGGCATTCTGTGGTTATAGAGCCATATTCCATTGCCAAGGTCTGAATCCATCTGACTGCTGCCTGCTACTTGCTGATATTACACTTGACCACCAACCTTTGTATTGCAGGTGGTATGCTAAAATGGCAGCTCCATGTAGCTTTTTCAGGCCAAGTCCAGCTAGGCTACTTGGCTACCTCCTACTAGGCACTTGTTTGGGAACACCACCCCTGTTTCTATCTTCAGGTGTCCTTTATACATATAAATACGAAAATACTACTATATGGGATGCCTATGTTTTTTGCAAAATCTTTTCCTATATACCTCTATGTATTTACAATGAAAGTTACCACAAAGCAAACACAAATAACAAGGGAAATTCTAGTCTGGATTTTATGAAGTACATAACTTAATTTTCTTATCAAATATTCCAGATCTAAGAAGTCGGCTTGAACTCAGTGAAAATAATGATAAGGTATTCTTTAAGTGCATCAAAAAATTAAAAGGAAAATTGTGAATTAAATATGTCATCAATAAATGAAAGAGTAATCACTCAGCAGCGAGACATCTTGCTAACAAAATCGAAAATTGTAAATGCAACATGTTATTAATAAACAATATAGTAATCACACTATCAATAAACAATACGGTAATCACCCAGTTGTACGACATCTCTCTACCAAAAGTGTGAGATTCATAAGTGAAAGTTCTGTAGGTTTGAAAAAGAAAATGAAGTTGTCTAAGGAATACCGAAACCTAAGCATTTTTGCTTGGAAATCCTGATGTGTGGGAGGGGTGCCTGCACTCCCAAAGCCTACTACTATCTCTGACCTTGCTGTACCTTGGGGTAGGGGGCATAATATGATGTGCCATACTATTTACATTTTTTCACTAACAGTCTCACTGTTTTTAACACTGCAGATACTTTAAACTGCATCATGAACTCCTGTATAGCATAGCAACCAATCCTATGGTCAAGTTCTCTGCAAAATTTACAAAAAGTGAAGATATAAATCAGACATCTACAAAAACAACTGGGAACATCATTTTTGTTATCGCAGATATGAAAACTGTGAAACAAACTACATTAAAAACTCAAGTTCCATAGTCTGCACTAGTTGGCTAGATGAATAAAGACCTTGCTATACCCAACATACAACCTGAGTTTGAATAGCTGCTTAAAATTCAGAAACAGAAACAGAAAACAGAAAGAGATTTAGAAATAGCTTTTTCCCACTAGCCATCAGATTGTTCAACTCAGGCAACAAGCTTCATACTGACCATCTGGGCAATCAGTTCAAAGTGGAAGACTGTCTCAAATTGTCCAACAACCTGACTGCCTGTCTCAATCCAACATTAGTGCAATACCCAGTAAGCCAAATCAAATCACTGGTCATCAGGGGTAGTAGTAAGGCCAGAGAAATGTGCCATTATAGTACAATATCTAATGCTAGTCTGTAACTCAGTCACAGTTCAATACTCATGAATATCTCATTCTGGCAATACTCCATGTCTTACCTCAGTACTGTGAAATACTCAAGCAAGTAAAAAGATCACTGTTTAATAAATATTAAAGTGATTTTCATGTATGTGCAATATTAGGATTATCTATCTATTATGGTATATAGTAAGTAGTTACATAGTATTAATGTCTTGTCATATTAAGTCTGTCATAGCAGCACATTTCAGTCCAGAAATACAGAATTTCATTCAGTTTTTGCACTTGTGTGATTCTGAATGACAATAAAGTTTACTTAGATTTTGACTAAGTCATTGATGGTGCAGATTCCTATCTTGGGGTGGGAGGGGGGGGGGGTTGGGGTCAGTGATTCCTATCCAGTTTGTACCATTGATCTAATACCAGAGACTTGTCATGATGTGTGGACTTGATTCATGGAAGATATGGATTTGACTGATCAAGCCTATAACAGTAGCCCGTTATAAAGAACCCCTGGAGACTGACACAGGGATAGTATTCAGGGTTACTGCAGTGATGTAATTGTTGATGTTCTTCGTGTTTCACTGTTGCAGTCATCACACTTGGGATATCCCGCCAGGGGTAGCCCTCAGTTGGCCCGAATATCAGAGGCTAAGTATTTTTGCATCGGTTGCTGTCGCTTCAGGACTGACATCAGGTCATCAGTAGTATAAAAACAGGCAGCTGACACCATTACATCAGTCTTTCTTGCCAAGGAGTCCAAAGCAGAAGCAGTTCGCACGAGTGCCGGTCGGCCGCTACTTGAGTTTTCGTTTCCGAAATTGAAGTTGAAGTCTTCTAAGGCTAAGTACCCTGTTGGGTATCCTTTTTTCTTGCTCTAACTGATGTCAGAAAAAGTTAACAATTGTCTCGCCTGTGGAAAGCAAATACCATACCGAGATTGCCATTCTTACTGCATCATCTGTTTAGGCCCAGACCACAATGTACTTCGCTGTCGGTTTTGTGCTTTCTTCAATGCCAGAACTATTCGTTGTTAGGCCCTTACTGTAGTTAAATACTTTCTTTCTTGATCTCCGTATTCCGAAATGGCTTCGATAAGCCATCCAACTACCAATCTTCCAAAAAAACATAAGGATAAAGACAGAGACAAACTGCACAGGTCCAAAACTGCCGACAATGCTTCCGTTAAGCTAGTCGCCAGTTCACAGGTACTCAGTGAGGCTCTTTTGTAGCCCCTGATGCCCATTTCACTGGATTTGCAGGATGCTACCGAGACCCGTTCGGATTCCGGTATACCGCAAAACTCTTCTTTGACTACGGAAACTGCGGATGTCTCTACCTTGGATGGGTCCGGAGCCACTGTGCAGGAACTGACTTCTAAGGAAGTTCTTCGCACTACCGATATTCGACAGAAACCCATGACTTCTTTCGCATCTTCAGTTCTTTCTAAAACTGCCGAGTTTCTAAGGCCAAGAGTACGAGCTACGCCTAAAAAAACGATGATCCTAACTCAAGCGCCTCCTTCCTTGCCACAATCACAGATGCATAAAATTGGCGGAAGACCTTATCATTCTGATTAGGGGAAGACAGCCTTCCCTTGCTAAAAGAAAAAGAGACTTATCCCTAGCAGCTTTATCTGACCAAGAGTCCGACAACTCTGGGGTCTCTGATTATGAAGACATGCCTTTATCTGCCTATGAGGATTCAGATGCAGAGGAATCCATTCCTTCTGCCTCCCCTCCACAGGATTTTTCTTTTGGTGAAAGCCTACATACTTTGAGAGAGCATTTCCATTGGGAATGCCAGGATTATCTTCAGTCCAAAAGGAGACTCAGACAATTTTTAGATTTACCACAGCACATACCCTTAGCTATCCATCTTGTTCTGGATGTTGTGGATGATGTCTTAATGGAATCTAGTCTAACTCCTGATACTTTACTCCCTGCTCTCAGGAAATCTGACAGGTACTACAGAGTCCCTGACTCACACAAATTTATTTTCAAAAATCTTACTGTTGACCTAGAGGTCATTGCCCAGGGACCTAAAGGATGAAAAACATCTACAGTTAGGAATCCCACCCCTTCGGAGAGGGATTCCCGAGTTTTAGACAGATGGGGTAAAAAAATATACACCTCTGCAAGTCTTGCCATTAGAGCATTAAATTGTCAGTTCCACATACTGAAATACCATCAACATACTATGGAACTTTCTCAACAACACCACGAACTCAAAGAAATATAGCAGCAACGACCACAAAAAGAATACCAGTGAGAAACAGCTCAACTTTCATGAATTTAATACAAAAATATATTACACTTCTCTTAGCGCCTCGGCCAACAGCCTTTACAGAGTAGAAAAAACATAAAGGACATTCAAAGTAATATATATAGTAAAAAAAGAAGAAACCAATTAATGCATCTGAACAATCAATTAATTATTCAATTATAAAACTATCATTTAACCTTTTAAAGTTACACTGATTATATAAAACTGTGCCAGTTACATTCCTTATTTAGTCCATAGGGACTTAGGGTATTGTATTTCATAATCAACAAAGACTCCTTTTGTCTTAACACATTTTTTTGAATAGTAACATTATTAAAACGTAATGGTACATGTTCTAAAACAGAAACCTTCATGCATTCTAAACTACCATCATGTTCATTATTAAAATGTTCTGCAATGGGACTGTTCATCTTTTTGTTTTTCACATCTCTTATATGTTCCTTTATTCTCTGAGATAAAGTGCGTTTGGTTTCGCCAATATAATATTTCTTACATGAGCAGAAGATGACATAAATTACCCCAGTACTAAGACATGAGTATTTTGCTCTATTTGTAAATTTTTTTCCATTAATTTCTCTTATTTCTTTATTTATGAAGGGACATATAGAACATTTATTACATAAAAAAGTGCCTACTTCATTAATATTAATTAATATGGGGTTTTGCTTTTCTTTATATACACTATGAACCAAAAAATCTTGTATATTTCTTCCTCTTTTGTATGATATCACCAATTCTACATTCTTTAGTGAAATAATTTCTTTTCTAACAAAATCCCAATATTGTTTTATTATATTATTAATCATAGGGGAAAATTAGTATATTTAGTTACAAAAATAATTTATCTTCACTCTGTACTTTATTGTTGTATTGTCCTATATTGTATTTATTCTTAAATTTTTATCACTAAACACTTCATTATAGCTATTCATAACATTTAATTTATTATAGCCTCTATCAATAAACAAATTAGCTGCTTTCAAAGCTTCATTAGCTGCTAAACATACATCACTACTTAATCTTTTTATTCTAATGAATTCCCCATAGGGATGGCTTTCAATGTGTGTATCGGATGACAACTAGTGCCACACATTTTCCAATTCATCTCATTGAATTTCCTATGTATATTTGTAATAATTTTATTACCATTACATCCAGTTAACGAGATATCCAAAAAATTAATTTTGTCTCCTATACAGGTATCATCAAATTTGATACCAAAGTCATTATTATTTAAATCATTAATAAATGTAACTGATGAACCATGTCCCCCCTTGCATATAAAAATTAAATCATCAATAAATCTATAGTACCCAATGACATATTTCCTAAAAAAAGGATGACTATATATGTACTTATTTTCAGAAGGCCCATAAATAAATTGGCATAAGCTGGGGCAAATGCAGCCCCCATCGCTGTTCCTTTAAGCTGTCGGTATAAAGTGCCATTAAATTCAAAAATATTATGGGTTAAGCAAAATTCTATTAGTTCTACCATAAAATGTGTTTTAGGGTTATCACCCATAAATGTTACTATAGCTTCTAAACCAAATTTGTGTATTATACTCGTATATAGGCTTACTACATCTGTAGTAATAAAGTACATATGTTCTAGCCATATAATATTTTTAATTTTATTTAGAAAATCAAAAGAATCCTGAATATATGAAGGCAACTTTACAACTTCCTTAAGAAGATGTTCATGTAGTAAGCCACACAAGTTATATGTAAAGGAATCAAAAGCAGACACAATTGGTCGACCCGGAGGTCTCTCCATATTTTTATGTACTTTAGGTAGGCAAAAAAATTTTGCCACCTTACTATTTTTAACCATAATTTTACTATCCACATCTGATTTAGTAAAATAATGCAATCTAACACCTTTGTACAATAAAGTTTTAAAGTCTTGTTCCGCTTTAAATAAGAAGGCATTATTAATCACTGAGTAAGTGTCTTTTTTACTCAAATGTTTCATACACATTTCATAATAATCACTGTTATTAAGGACCACCAATTTCCCACCCTTGTCTGATGGTTTGAAAATAATATCATCATTCTTACTTAATCGCTGTAATTTATGCCATTGGTCTTTAGTCAAATTAAAACATTGTTTTGCACATAAACAATCTTGCAATTCCTTATCTAATAAAGTGTTAAGAAAAACATCTAGTTTCTGGATATTTGCATTCTTGCAAGGAGGCATAAAACAATTATTAGTTTTTAAACTACTAGTATTAAACAAACTGTAAGCATTATTGTAATCTGCATTATCCGAGGTACATGAATAAAAAGAATTATCACTGTCATCATCACTACTATTCCCTACCATAGAGTTATCAGATGAACATTCAACATTCATATTTCCCGTTTTATAAAAGAAGAAATCCCTCAAATTCATTTTACGGTATAAGTTGAACAATTCTATTTTAAGCTCATGTTTACGTGGAATACATGTTGGTATGAACTTCAGTCCCTTCATAAGCACTGATAGCTCTATTTCATCAAAACTATAGTTAGAAAGATTAATTATATACTCATTAGAAAAAGTCACTGGGCATTGTTCATGCCCATCTACCTTTTTTAAAGTATCTATCGCCCGGATCTCTTTGGCGTTCCGAATTCTGCCACTCTCTCTTCCTGGGATTGTTGTACTGCCCCCGTTGTTCTGCATAGGTCTTCCGAAAGGACTCAGAGTTTGCCGCTCTTGGTAAATCAGGAAATTCTTCTATTTCCCTCTCGTCTTCTTCAAAAGATGAGGCACCACTTTCTCCTGAGGCAAAACTCTTATTTTTGTACTGTTCCGAGACCGGATTTCCTTTCTGAAAAGTGACGTTTTTCCTTCTGGGTCTTGGATTATTAAACAGTACAAACGCCCTCTTGTGGTCATAGTCACGAATGTCTCTATTAAGTTTGTATTTCTTTCGATCAATGAGTTCTTTCTCATAATTAGTTAATTTATTATTGATGTCAATCAGAAAATTTTCCAGTGTGGAGTTGGAAGTTAAATTAACTATTTGTTCACAAGTGGATTTTGTTTCAATAATTAACTTCTCTCTTTTAATATGGTCTCGTTCTAACAAGATAGAGACCCATTCTAGACTACATCGGTGAGCTGCTGCAATCCACCTTTCATGAAATTTCACTTCAGTTTCATCTTTAAGGTCAAAAGGGGAGGAAGGTTTTTTAATAGACCTCAACCCACGTGGAGTTATTTCTAACTCACAATATCTCTCCAAACTCCCGATATTATAGAAAACAGCAGTCTCTTTGAATATTAATTGTTCCAATTTAGAGCACAATTCCTGTGCATCAGGATTTCCTGCAAAATCAGACTTCTTACCCACCATAGCAAACGGATTCAATAAACTTCTTTGCGTGAGTCTTCCCATTTCTTCATAATGCCTCCACCAGCATTATTGGGTGCATTAGATGTATCAGCACCTGTGTTTTTATTACCATTGAAGTGAATGTCCCCACTGTTAACTATAGTGGTATTAGTAGTAGTTATTCGTTGATTTGATTCACCATTACGATTAGGCATTTCCATGCCTGATTCTCTAAAAATCCTTGGAAAGGAGCACAGAGACTCACTGGTCATATTATTTCTCAACAACACCACGAACTCAAAGAAATATAGCAGCAACAACCACAAAAAGAATACCAGTGAGAAACAGCTCAACTTTCATGAATTTAATACAAAAATATATTACACTTCTCTTAGCCTGCCAACAGCCTTTACAGAGTAGAAAAACATAAAGGACATTCAAAGTAATATATATAGTAAAAAAAGAAGAAACCAATTAATGCATCTGAACAATCAATTAATTATTCAATTATAAAACTATCATTTAACCTTTTAAAGTTACACTGATTATATAAAACTGTGCCAGTTACATTCCTTATTTAGTCCATAGGGACTTAGGGTATTGTATTTCATAATCAACAAAGACTCCTTTTGTCTTAACACATTTTTTTGAATAGTAACATTATTAAAACGTAATGGTACATGTTCTAAAACAGAAACCTTCATGCATTCTAAACTACCATCATGTTCATTATTAAAATGTTCTGCAATGGGACTGTTCATCTTTTTGTTTTTCACATCTCTTATATGTTCCTTTATTCTCTGAGATAAAGTGCGTTTGGTTTCGCCAATATAATATTTCTTACATGAGCAGAAGATGACATAAATTACCCCAGTACTAAGACATGAGTATTTTGCTCTATTTGTAAATTTTTTTCCATTAATTTCTCTTATTTCTTTATTTATGAAGGGACATATAGAACATTTATTACATAAAAAAGTGCCTACTTCATTAATATTAATTAATATGGGGTTTTGCTTTTCTTTATATACACTATGAACCAAAAAATCTTGTATATTTCTTCCTCTTTTGTATGATATCACCAATTCTACATTCTTTAGTGAAATAATTTCTTTTCTAACAAAATCCCAATATTGTTTTATTATATTATTAATCATAGGGGAAAAATTAGTATATTTAGTTACAAAAAATAATTTATCTTCACTCTGTACTTTATTGTTGTATTGTCCTATATTGTATTTATTCTTAAATTTTTTATCACTAAACACTTCATTATAGCTATTCATAACATTTAATTTATTATAGCCTCTATCAATAAACAAATTAGCTGCTTTCAAAGCTTCATTAGCTGCTAAACATACATCACTACTTAATCTTTTTATTCTAATGAATTCCCCATAGGGGATGGCTTTCAATGTGTGTATCGGATGACAACTAGTGCCACACATTTTCCAATTCATCTCATTGAATTTCCTATGTATATTTGTAATAATTTTATTACCATTACATCCAGTTAACGAGATATCCAAAAAATTAATTTTGTCTCCTATACAGGTATCATCAAATTTGATACCAAAGTCATTATTATTTAAATCATTAATAAATGTAACTGATGAACCATGTCCCCCCTTGCATATAAAAATTAAATCATCAATAAATCTATAGTACCCAATGACATATTTCCTAAAAAAAGGATGACTATATATGTACTTATTTTCAAAAAGGCCCATAAATAAATTGGCATAAGCTGGGGCAAACGCAGCCCCCATCGCTGTTCCTTTAAGCTGTCGGTATAAAGTGCCATTAAATTCAAAAATATTATGGGTTAAGCAAAATTCTATTAGTTCTACCATAAAATGTGTTTTAGGGTTATCACCCATAAATGTTACTATAGCTTCTAAACCAAATTTGTGTATTATACTCGTATATAGGCTTACTACATCTGTAGTAATAAAGTACATATGTTCTAGCCATATAATATTTTTAATTTTATTTAGAAAATCAAAAGAATCCTGAATATATGAAGGCAACTTTACAACTTCCTTAAGAAGTCCCTATGGACTAAATAAGGAATGTAACTGGCACAGTTTTATATAATCAGTGTAACTTTAAAAGGTTAAATGATAGTTTTATAATTGAATAATTAATTGATTGTTCAGATGCATTAATTGGTTTCTTCTTTTTTTACTATATATATTACTTTGAATGTCCTTTATGTTTTTTCTACTCTGTAAAGGCTGTTGGCCGAGGCGCTAAGAGAAGTGTAATATATTTTTGTATTAAATTCATGAAAGTTGAGCTGTTTCTCACTGGTATTCTTTTTGTGGTCGTTGCTGCTATACTATGGAACTTATTAAGCTAAAATTATCTACCTTCCCTGATTGCGCAGAAAATAAAGAATTACAAGAGCTTATGCATTCTGCAAGCCAAGTCAGCAAGCATACCCTGCAATGAGGGTTTGATGCCCTAGAAGCATCTTGCAAGGCAGCAGTCACAAGTTCTGTACTTAGAAGGCATGCCTGGCTTAAGCAGCAGACCTTGCCAGATCATGTCAAATCAAAATTACTGGACGCACCTCTAAACAAGGACAATCTCTTTGGCACCAAAGCAGAAGAGATTTTAAAAAATATGGAAGAAAAAGCTAAGTCAATGCAGACAGTCAAAGATTTTTTGCAAGTGCAGCCTCCAAGATTCAGTAGGCATTGCCCCTCAGAACATTGGTCCTTTCCAGCTCCCTCAAGGCCACCTCAAACTAGACCTAGAGGAAACAGACCCCCCAGACTACAGTCTCAGGGTATGCAGAGATCTAAGCAATGGAGTACCTCAATTTCTAAAACAGGGAGTGCTAAGCCACCCTATTATGGAAAGAATTCACAATGACTTTTCAACTCCTCCCCTCACCTCTGCCCAACTGCTTGTGTCCCTAGGAGGAAAACTTGCCCACAAGGCAAAAAACTGGTCCTCCATTACCAATGATAGATGGGTCCTCAACATAGTATTCCAGGGGCACAAATTTTATTTCCACACGCTGCCAACCCCAAAAGGGTTCCCAGACCTTCCTCCAAACCAGTGGGTAGAAGCACAAAACCAAGTTCATTCCCTGCTGTCCATAAGAGCAAGTCACCCTGTTCCTGCAGAACAGACAGGTCAAGGTTTATATTCCAGACTTTTCCTGGTACCCAGAAAACAGTGCACCTGGCGCCCAATCTTAGATCTATCCATTCTAAACACCTTCCTGATGATACCAAAATTCAAAATGCTCACCCTACAGCAGCTTCTCCCTATGCTGTCCAAAGATGCCTAATTAGCCAGCCTAGACCTAAAGGAGGCCTATCTGCACATCCCAATCAGGGACTCCTGCAAGAAGTATCTACATTTCAGGGCAGGATCTATGCATTATCAGTTCTCTGCACTTCCCTTTGGCTTATCCACTGCACCCACAGTTTTCACAAAATGCCTGGCTCCAGCCATTGCCTATTGCAGACAGAGAAATATGCAAATTTACCCCTACTTGGACGATTGCCTGATTCAGGTAGACAGTCAGGAAAAGCTATTGTAGCACCTGACATTTGTAAAGGACCTACTAACCTCCCCGGGGTACACTATCAATGAAGATAAATCCAAACTAGTCCCCAATCAAATAATTTTATTCCTGGGAGCAAGCTTGGACACAGCATCCCAGATGGCATTCCTTACTCCAGAAAAACAAGCCTATCTGACAGGCTACTTCTCTTAAATGGCCAGCAGGACCATGTTATCCGCAAGGAAAATCCTGCGAGCTCTAGGGTTCATGGCCTCCTGCATTCTACTAATTCCATATGCTAGACTGCATATGAGGAAACCTCAATGGTACTTAAAAAGTCTTTGGTGCCAACATTCTCAGGACCTGGAAATTATCATATCTATGATACCTTGTCTAAGGAAAGAGCTCCTTTGGTGGGCAGCAGCATTCAACCACAACAAGGGGCTTCCCTTTACACAACCCTACGCCACTCAGACCTTTACCACAGATGCATCAGATCCCAACTCTCCTGACTCAGCAGGAGGGACAGTTCTTGCATCCGCAATTGCAGACGCTGAACCTTGTAGCCTGGCTTATTCCTTGACTTCTCCTCCAGTGGCCAGCCTAAGCAAGCAGGTACTGGATGTGATACATGAAGCCAGACGACCCAGTACTAGAAAATCCTATGCTGACAAGTGGAAAAGGCATTGTTCCTCAATCCAGACTAAAGAAGCGGATCCAGCACAGCCCTCCTTACCTCTCATCCTGGATTACCTAGCAGACCTACTCCACAGGGGCCTATTCTTCTCTTCCATTAAGATCCATGCCACTGCCATCTCTGCTCATTACAGCACTCAGCCACCTCTCTTATCACACCCTCTCATCAAGGAGTTCCTGAGAGGGGCTAACAACTTAAGGCCACCAAGAAGAGCCCCTACCTCTGCTTGGGACCTTGACTTTGTGTTGGAAAAGCTCACACTACCCCCCTCACTTGGAAAACAGCCTTGCATCTGGCCATCACTTCAACTAGAAGAGTGTCTGAGCTACAAGTACTTATGGCTGTGGAACCCTTCGTCATTTTTCATGCTAACAGGGTTTCCCTCAGGACTAACCCAACTTTCATGCCTAAAGTGGTCTCCAGTGTGGCTCTCAACCTATCTATTCATTTGCCCACCTTTTTCCCCAATCCTCATAATAAGGGGGAAAAGATCCTGCACTCTTTAGATGTGCACAGACAGCTCAGATTCTACCTTGATAGGACTAAGCCCTTTAGGAAATCTGATCAGTTACTAGTCAGCTTTGCACCAGGGGCAGAGGGCAAGGCCATATCAAAACAAACCATCTCCAAATGGATAGCAAACTGTATCCATTTCTGTTACAAACACCATGGGAAACCACCCCCTCAGGGGGTCAGAACACATTCCACTGGGGCAACTTCAACCTCTACAGCCTTTCTCAGAGGAGTCCCTACCCACATTCTGGAAGCTGCAACTTGGAAATCTGTTCATACCTTCACCAAGCATTACCACCTGCCTATCTTTTCCAAATCCAGGTCGGGCTTTGCAACCGCAGTCCTGCAGGGCATACTAACCAAACCCAACTCTTCTTGACTGCCTCCACCCATTCTTCAGCTTTGGGAATCAACCCAAGTGTGATGACTGCAACAGTGAAACACGAAGAACACAGTACAGTTGTGTACACTTAACATAAATGTAGATGTTTGTGTGTATTCACTGTTGCAGTCCTGGTTTCCCACCTTCCAGCCCCCTTCTCTCTCTTTCTCTTTTCCTCACTCCTTACAGGGCTATTAGTATTTACTTTTTACTGGTGGTGTTTTTCCACCATAACTTAGCTCCCTATTTGGGGGATCCTGACATTTGGGGCAAGAAAAACTGATGTAATGGCGTTGGCTGCCTGTTTTTATACCACTGACCACCTGACATTAGTCCTGAAGCGACAGCAACTGATGCAGAAATACTAAACCTCTGGTATTCGGGCCGACTGAGGGCTACTCCTGGCAGGATAACCCAAGTGTGATGACTGCAACAGTGAATACACTAGAGCATCTACATTTATGGTAAGTGTACACAATTGTACTATCTCACAAGCACAGAAGGGGATAGGCCATAAAATAAAAATGCTGTCACTGCCAGGATGCTGGCAAGAACACAAAGCACTCCCATGGCTGCCTGGATGATTTCCCCTCCAATAGTGTAATATTTGATTAAGGGGAGTCTTGAACGTTGGCAGGAGTGTATGACGAAGAAATAAGAGCTTACTGTTGTTCTGTGTTTGGAGTGGAACAACATAACAAAAACGTATCAGCAGAACAAGTAACATGGTATGCTATAATAAGAGACATATTGGGAGGTAGAAAGAACAAGGTATCAGAGTAAACAGTACTGTCGGTACACAAAACAGATTAGTAAGTTCAGAGGTCATTAACAATGGAGCCAGACACAGCTTATACAATAAGCCTATATGTTACAGTTTTAGAAGAAAAAAAGACAAAAATATAGATTCTCAGAAGTTGCCTTCATTCCTCTCTAATGCATACATTTTATCTAGAAGTATATTGGTTTTGACATTTACAATGTATTCATCCAAGTTGGCATATTGTGCATAATCCTTGTAATAAACACTTAAGGACTGAACTATGTAAAATGTGCATCACTGTCTATAATTTTTTAGCATGTTTTTTATGTTGAATGTAATATTTGTTAACAAACAGCTTTTACTCTAGAACATATGGGGATAGTGTAAACAAAAGAAACATAACTATGAAAGAGACAGACATACTATGAAGAAAGTACAGGTGTTTACCTACCATAAATGTAGATGTTCGAGTGTATTCACTGTTGCAGTCATTACACTTGGGTTATCCTGCTGGTAGGCGACCCGTAGTCGGCCCGAGTTCCAAAGTCTTGGTCCGTCGTCGGTTGCTGTCGCCTCTTCCCTGACGAGTTGCAACCGACGCAATTTTCTTCAGTTTTTCTTGCCCCAGATGTCAGGTGCCCCCAGATAGGAAGGCTGAAAAGATAAAAATATGCCAAACAAGTATGCATATATTACTATAAACATTTCCTTCATCTACAAGCCAGACTGGTGTATTTACACCACATAGGTTGTATAGAGTTGAGAAGTACAGAATAGTCCCAGCAAAGAGGGGGATGGTGGATGGGTAATCTGGACTGCAACAGTGAATACACTCGAACATCTACATTTATAGTAGGTACACAACTGTACTATGTTCATCGTGTTTCACTGTTGCAGTCATTACACTTGGGTAGAATTCCAAAGCTGAGGTTGGGCGGCTGGGTCTAGATTGGATTAGGTGAGGCTAACGAGCCCTGCAGAACTGCAGTGGCAAAGCCTGCTCTGGATTTAGAGTAGAGAGGTAAGTGGTAGTGCTTGGTAAAAGTGTGCACTGAGCTCCAGGTTGCAGCTTCTAATATGTCTTTGGTTGGTACCCCTCTGAGGAAAGCTGCTGAAGTGGCTGTTGCTCTGGTAGAATGAGGCCTAATGCCCTTAGGCACAGATTTGCCATGTTGTGCATAACAGAAGCGGATGCAGTGTCCTATCCATTTGGAGATTGTCTGCTTTGTGATAGGCTTTCCTTGTGATCCTGCAGCATATGCTACAAACAGTTGCTCAGTTTTTCTGAAAGCTTTTGTTTTGTCCCAAGTAAAATCGTAGCTGCCTGTGTATATCCAAAGCGTGCAGAAGTCTTTCCCCTTTATTCTGGGGATTTGGGTAGAAAGTAGGCAAATGAATGGTTTGATTTAAGGCCACATTGGAAACCACTTTTGGCATGAATGTTGGGTTTATCCTGAGAGAAACCCTGTCCTGATGAAAGATGAGGAAAGGTTCCACAGCCATCAATGCCTGTAACTCTGAGACTCTTCTTGCTGAAGTTATTGCTAGGAGCAAAGCAGTTTTCCATGACAGGTATTTTAGATCAGCTGTGCTGGCTGGTTCAAATGGAGGCAGTGTTACTTTTTCTAAAAAAAAAAATGAGGTCCCAAGTAGGTACTGGTGCTCTCCTAGGGGATCTTATATTCTTTGCCCCTCTGAGGTACTGTCGTAGTAGAGGATGTGAAAAAATAGGAGGATCCGTATTGTAATGAGCTGAAATGGCAGAGGCATGGATTTTAATAGATGAAAAAGATAGACCTTTGTCCAACATCTCAGTCAGGTATTGCAAAATCTGACGTATATTAGGGACCAGTGGGTCAAGCCTTTGTGCCTGCTTCCAAGCACAGAATCTCTTCCATTTTTCTGTATAAGATTTCCTAGTGCTGGGCCTCCTGGCTTCCAAAATTACATCCATAACAGCTTTAGAGAGAGTTGCAGTCTGAGTGGCTACCTTTTCTGCCATGCTGCCAGGTTTAAGGTTCTGAGTTGACTGTGCAGAATCTGATTGTTTTGCTGTGTCAGAAGATGAGGGATTTGAAGTACAGGCCAAGGTGGTCCTTGGGACAAAGTCTTTAGGATTGGGTACCAGTGCTGGCGTGGCCAGTCTGGTCCAATCAGGATAATTTTTGGCCTCTCTTGTCTGACTTTTAAAAGCACCTTGGTGAGAAGAGGCATCGGAGGGAAGGCATAGACTGTCAGGTTTTTCCAGCTGAATGATAGAGCATCCACTTTCCACGCTTGAGAGTGATAAGTCCTTGTGCAAAATTTCTGTAATTGGCAATTGTGTGGGGAGGCAAAGAAATCTATGCCTGAGCGTCCCCAATCCCTTGTTATCATGTTGAACACTTGTGGATTTAACTTCCATTCATGAGGATCCATGGGTTTCTGCTTAGTTCGTCTGCCAGTGTATTTTTTGTTCCTGGCAGGAATTGTGCTTGCAGATGTACCTGGTAGGTCAGTGCTGTGTTCCACAAAGTCATGGCTTGTCTGCATAGGGGGTAGGAATGTGTGCCCCCTTGCTTGTTTATGCACCACATAACTGTGGTATTGTCTGTCTTTATTAATAATTGTCCTGGATGTATTAGGTCCTTGAAGGCTGTCAGGGCATTCTGTACAGCTAGCATCTCTTTTTGATTGATGTGATAATGCATTTGTTCCTTGGTCCATGTACCCTGAATACATTTTCCTGCCATATGTGCTCCCCAGGCATAATCCAATGCATCAGTTGTTATTGTTTGCCTGGCTGCAGATAAGGTGAAAGGCTGTCCCTTGTTGTGGTGACAGGCCTGGGACCACCATCGAAACTCCTGTTGTAGGCAGAGAATCAAGGTTATGACTAGGCTGTGACAATGCTGGGTCCAAACACTTTTTAGATATCATTGTAGTTTCCTCATATGCAGTTTGGCATATGGAATTAGTAGAATGCAAGAAGCCATGAAACCCAGGGCCTGCAGAATTTTTCTTGCAGGGAGCTGGGTCTTTGTTGCCATCATTTGAAAGTAATGTGCCAGTTGCCTTTGTTTGTCTGGCGTGAGATAAGCCGTCTGGGCAGTTGTATTTAAGCTTGCACCCAGGAATATTATCTCTTGAGAAGGCACTAGTTTTGATTTCTTTTCGTTTACTGTGTACCCTAGGCAAATTAGCAAACTTTTTACAAACACCAGGTGCTTTAAAAAGAATGTCCTTGCTCTCTGCTTGTATAAGGCAGTCGTCCAAGTAGGGATATATCTGAATTCCTTTTTGTCTGCAGAATGCAATTACTGGTGCCAGGAATTTTGTGAAGACCCTGGGTGCAGTAGATAAGCCAAAGGGCAGTGCAAAAAATTGGTAATCCATTAAGCCAGCTATGAATCTCAGGTATCTTCTGCAAGATTGCCTGGTTGGGACATGCAGGTATGCCTGTTTGAGGTCCAACTAGCCAAGCATCTTTGCCCCGCATGGGCAGGAGTTGTTGTAGTGTTAACATTTTGAATTTTGGAACATCCAGGAAAGCATTTAGGATTGACAAGTCTAGTATTGATCTCCATGCTTTGTACTTTCTGGGTACTAGGAAAAGGTGTGAGTAAAATCCTTGGCCCTGTTCTTCTTGTGGAACGTTTTGAATAGCTCCCATATCCATAAGAGCAGCAATCTGTTTTTGTGCCTCTGCCCATTGGTTTTGTGGCGGGTTTGGCATACCTTTTGGTTTTGGAAGCATGTGGAAGTGGAACCTGTACCCTTGAGAAACTATAGTCAACACCCATTGGTCTTGGGTGATCATGTGCCAATTTTTTTTGAAAAAAATGCTAGCTTTTCCCTAGGGGTGCTGTCAACTGGTAAGAGCTTGGCATTTGAAGAGGAAGTCACTGTGACTGTTTCCTATAAGGTTGTGATTTGTCTTCTCCTCCTTTGTGGGCTGTAGCACCCCATTGTTTGGGTCTGTAGGAGCCTTGGGGCTGAGATCTGCCTCTTGGGCATCTGTATCTGCCTCTTTGTGGCCTGTCTGACACTGGAAAGGACCAATTTTTTGAAGGCCAGTTTCTGCTAAATCTAGGTGGTTGAACCTGTAAGAAATCTTTCACAGTTTGAATTGATTTTGCTTTATCCTCCATTTTCTTTAACACCTCTTCTGCCTTAACACCAAACAAAGAATCATGCTGTGGTGGAGCATCCAATAATTTCACTTTAACATGGTCAGGTAAACTTTGTTTTTTCCCAAGCATGTCTTTGAATAACTGAGCCTGTAACTGCGGCTCTACAAGAAGCCTCTAATGAATCAAAACCACATTGCAGAGTATGCTTTCCCACTTGTTCAACTGCATCCAATAAATCCTGCATTTTTTTACTGTCAGGACTTTCTATATTTGTAACCATTTTCTGCTTTAACAATGACATGAGATACTGTTGATATTTAAGCATGTGAAACTGACAATGTAAAGCTCTTACAGCTAAAGTAGCAGAAGTGTAAACTTTTTTCCCCCATCTGTCCAGAGCTCTGGAATCCCTATCTGAGGGGACTGGATTTTTGGCAGTGGAAGTTTTAACCCCCTTAGGACTCTGAGAAATTGTTTCTGGGTCTGCAGCTGGGTTTTTGTAAAGCAATTTATGAGAGTCAGGGACCCTGTAGTACCTGTCTGGCTTTACTGGTGCAGGGGGTAAAGAATCTGGAGACAGACTGGATTCAGAAAAAACATCATCCACAATATCAAGCACAGGGGGGGGTTAGCCAGGGGCCTGTGCTGAGGCAATAAAAGGAAATCTCTGAGCCTTTCCTTGGATTCTGAGTAATCCTGGCTCTCCCAATGGAAAAGTGTGCAGGGTTTCCCCAAAAGAATAATCCTCAGGTGGTGAGGCTGAAGGAATGGACTCTTCAGCATCAGAGTCCTCATAGGGAGGGAGAGAATAGCCCTGATCAGAAGAAGAATCAGAGGAAATGGAAACCTGATCAGAGGAATCATAATCAGTGTCTTGCCTAGGCCTTTTGTCAGGAGGGGGATGGGAGCCCCTGATTAAAGTAATAAGGTCTTCGGCCATTTTAAGCATCTGTTTCTTTGGCATGGATGACTGTTCTGGAGAATGCTGCACTTGTTTCCTTGTCTTTAATGGTGTTTTGGACTTTGCCTTTGTTGCTGTAGTAGCCTTAATTGCAAGCTGTGAAGGTCTGAAAACACTTTCAGAAGCCGGTGCATGCTCAGCGGCACTGGACCCATCTGAGGGTATAGTTTCCGTAGGCCCAATACCTTGGGTTTCCACAGGCCTCAGTGTCTCCATGTGGCTGTCGGTTACGGCCTGTGGCTATGAGGTAGCGGGTGTCAGGGGCTGTGAAAGTGCCTCACTGAGGACCGGCGAACCGGCGACTAGCCTAGAAGAGGCTTCGTCGTCAGTTTTAGACCTCGGATGCCTGTCCTTTTCTTTGTCTTTGCGTTTTTTATACATTCCGGTCGTCGGTTGTTCCGACAGCTTTATATAATTAAATTGTCATCCAAAATAGTGTAAGGCAAAATCAAACCGACATTTAATAGTGCGTTTATTAAATATAGCACAAAACCGACGACTAGTGACGTCATGGTCAGGGCCTAAGTAAGGAATGCAGTAAGAGTGAAAGTTCTTATGAGGTATTTGCTTCCCACAAGAAATACAATTATTAACTTTTACTGACATCGGTCTGGAGCAAGAAAAAGTTTCCCCAATGGGGTACTTAGCTTTATTGAAGACTTTGGTTCTGAAATTCAATTTTGAAAATCTCAGGAGTCGGCCGACCGGCACTTGCGAACTGCTTTTGCTTTGGGCACCGCGCGGCAAGAAAGACTGAAGAAAATAGCATCGGTTGCAAATTTTACACCCCTGGTGCACTGACATCAGGGAAGAGGCGACCACAACCGATGCCGGACCAAGATTTTGGAACTCGGGCCGACTACGGGTCGCCTGCCAGCAGGATAACCCAAGTGTAATGACTGCGACAGTGAAACACGATGAACATCAAAAAATCTTCCAGAAACACCATCATAATAAATTATTCAACACATTATATCATAGTTGTCGGCAGGAGAAGTAAAGGACAAAGTTTATTAGTAATCCTTAAAGGTAAAGAAAGCCTTAATTAGTCTCCAAATGGACATGTGACAGGAATTCACTAAATAGCTGGCTAAAATGGGAAAGGAAAGAGATATGAAAGGAATACAATAAATATAATACTGCCAGCAAAAGTAACTAAATGTAATACTGCCCATTAAAATAAGCATGCAGCACATTCTCACTAGAAGGAACAAGCACAGTGTAACATGTAACTATTACCAGATATGCAGAGCTAGAGGGGCACAAAAATCACAGGAAGGTTTGATATAGACTCACTGAATAATTGTATGGATCTCTTAGTCCAAAATAAATGTATGCATGCATGTATGTATGTACTTAACTGTTGCCTTCATAAGCTGGCTGCCTGGTCCTCACTCACTTCTTAGCATCTCTGGGCATTATTCAAAAGAGAGGACATAATTCACATCTGAAAAACTAGAGTGTACCGCAATAGTTGTGACAATTACTGTCATTTTCAGAATTATCTCCTCTAACATACTGAACATCTCACTGCATGTATCCAAAAGTCAAAATCATGTTGGCATGAACAGCAAAGTAATTTTCTTCTTTTAGTATGACTTACAGTATGTTCCATGCTTTGCTCATAATATCTATTGCTACAGCCTTTATTCACTTTCTAACACTGATGGACAGATCTTGGCTTTCATTTCTCACCCTTCTGTTATAAAACCCTGTGATTATACATAATTAATACAGCTGTTCACATACCTTATTTTTCCAAAGCAATTATATCCATTGGCAGTGTTCTTCCAGAGAATGAAGCATGGGATTTTATTTTCCAGTCAGCACATTATGTACTCGTCCCATTGAATACTAAATTTTTGTTTAATTTATTTCTCATTCATTGGCTTACATTTCTCTGACCATGTGTTTTTCTTTACAGATGAATATGACTAATTCACATTTCACTTTGAATTTGATTCCTCTCGTGTTGCTGGGAGTTAACTCTTGCATTCCATAATTAATTATTTTGCATTTTTATGCAAGCTGTACAGAAATAAATGCCAGAAATGTCAGTGTTATGAGCAAGGAGTTACCAGATGTCTTAAAAAAGAAAAAGTTGCAGCAAAATGGCAGTCTTCAAAAATAGTGTTAAAACACATTTAAATTCTCCTAGGTTCAGTGCGCGATAATAGCCTAAAATTGTCACCCCCCCCCCCCCCCACACACACACACACACACACATGTACATCTATATCTGTACCTGTTTCTATATCTATATAGTAAGTAAATATTGGTATCCCACAAGGATCTATACTAGTGCCCCATACTTTTCAACATATTCATTAATGACCTCTACACTGCTACAAAAAAATGCTACCTTAGTCTAATATGCTGATGACTCGGCCCTAATCTTATCTGCCAAATCTCTCTCGTTCTCTCTTTCTCAACTTCAATACCTTACACAATTCTTCTTAACAGCTGGAACATGACTAAATAATTCAGAACTACTTATAAACCCTAAAAAAAATAAATAAATTACTGCTCTTCACCCCAAACCACATCTCTAGCAAAACACATAAAAAAATAAATTATACAGAGTAAAAACCTTCCTCACTGACATAACCAGAATATGTATAGCCTCTACTTTCTTACTGCCTTCTCTCTTCTATGCTGCTCAAATCTTCACCACCCTTCAAGTCTTACAACTGTCCAAACTTGAATAATGCTATAGCAAGATAGACACGTTTGCAGTAAAATACTACTGCTTAGCCATCAGAGAATTATAGTGGGTAGAACTACCACATCGACAAGATCTTTCTCAGCTCTCTACAATACACAGACTTCTCCACAAGCCAGAAGATCACACAACCCTTAAGAAGTTAATATAACACTACTCCCCCAATAAAGTTTAATGCTCTACAGAAAAATCAATAATTGCTATAACTGATTCATCTAATACTGCGGGTGACTCTCTATATTCAAACAGTGCAGCTAAACTATTGAACAACATCCCACTACCATTGAAATGCATTCAGAATGCAAACTCATTTAAAACAAAAACTTCACCTAACAAATCAATGTATCTGCTCCTGTACATCTCCAGAATAAATGTTTCTGTTATCTTCAGACTGTAATATCATTAAATCATTTTTCTTCATTCAGAATCCTATGCCCCACAACCAGTCTTCAACAATATCAGAATAGTTTTACTAGCATCTCCCAGCTGTATAAACTGATTTGTAATGCTGCTCACTCCCGCTTCTATGCTTCTAATATAAATCTTATCATAGCTATATATATATTTGACTCTGAACCTGCTTTATAGCCCATCTCTTAATGACAATATTAACATTTTCTGCCCTTCCTAGTTCCTTTCCTTACCTCATTTTATTTAACCTTCAAAGTACTAATCAAAACCTCTTTAATATGCCTCTTCATATGCTCAGTGTTTATCATCTACAAAGGCATAACTATCTTTTATACTGTAATAATCGTATCTACTTTCATGTGAATTTCATCTAATTAGAAATGTGGGTGTAATTTGTTAATGTCTGAGAAAATCGAAGATAATGAACAACTGACACACAGCAGTTATAAAACAAATGTTTAATAAATATAGGCAAGCGCTTTCGAGACAATCAAAGTCGCTTCTTCAGAACAATTAAAAACACACAAATAACAATATATATATTGTCCACAGACCAATAAAAACACTCCATTAAAATAATTAAAGACCAATCAACACAGAGAGTGAATGGAAACTAAATATACAATCAACACAACACATCAGTTAGTTTGATACATTTTAAATTTGTATTTAGCTTTCCTGGCAGGAATTGCTTGTAGATGCACTTCGTAGCTCAAGGCTGTGTTCCACAGAGCCACGGCTAGTCTGCAGAGAGAATATGAGTGGGTTCCCCCCTGCTTGTTTATGTACCACATAACGGTGGCATTGTCGGTCTTTACCATTAATTGCCCTGGAAGAATGAGGTCCTTGAAGGCTGTCAGAGCATTCTGTACAGCTAACATTTCTTTTTGATTGATATGCAGGTGCATTTGACTTGGGTTCCATTTGCCCTGAATGCACTTCCCTGCCACGTGAGCCCCCCATGCATAGTCTGATGCGTCTGTTGTTAGGGTTTGGGCAGCAGGGGGTAGAGTGAATGGCAGTCCCTTGTTTTGGTGGCAGGCCTCTGTCCACCAAAGGAACTCTATCTATATGCAAGGTGTGATATGAATCATTGCTTTAGATCCTGAGAATGTTGACACCATAGGCTTTTTAGATACCATTGTAGTTTCCTCATATGCAGTCTTGCGTATGGAATTAGGAGAATACAGGAGGCCATGAACCCCAGGGCTTGCAGTACTTTTCTTGCAGATAGCTGGGTCTTTGTGGCCAGTAGTTTGAAGTAATCTGTCAAATGAACTTGTTTCTCTGGCTTGAGGAAAGCCATCTGGGAAACTGTGTTCAAGCTTGCTCCCAGGAAAACAATTTGTTGGCGGGGTACAAGATGTGATTTATTTTCGTTTATGGTGTACCCCAGAAAAGTTAGCAATTTCTGTACAAACACCAGATGATTCAATAGTATGTCCTGGCTTTCTGCCTGAATTAGACAATCGTCCAGGTATGGATATATCTAGATATTTCTTTGCCTGAAAAAATGCAATGACTGGAGCTAGGCACTTTGTGAATACCCTGGGTGCAGTAGATAAGCCAAAGGGCAGTGCAGAGAACTGATAGTGCATGTAGCCTGCTCTGAAGCATAGGTATCTTCTGCAAGATTCCCTTATTGGGATGTGCAGGTAGGCTTCCTTTAAATCCAGTGTTGCCAACCAGGCATCCTTGCCTAGCATAAGAAGCAGCTGGTGCAGAGTTAGCATCTTGAATTTTGGGATCACCAGAAATGTGTTTAGGATAGACAGGTCCAGGATAGGACACCAGGAGTTGTCTTTTCTGGGCACCAGGAAAAGTCTTGAGTAGAAACCTTGTCCCCTTTCCTCTTCTGGAACAGGTTGAATAGCCCTGATGCTTAAGAGAGAGAAAATTTGCTTTTGAGCCACTGCCCACTGATTTGGGGGTAGATTTGGCCATCCGTGTGGGGATGGTAAGGATTGAAAGTGGAATCTGTATCCTATCCTTGGGAAACTATATTTAAAACCCATTTGTCCTGAGTAATGAGTTCCCAATTTTTTGCCTGCCGGGCAATCTTTCCTCCTAAAGGAACAGTCAGTTGTGCAGGGCTTGGAAGATTTAAAATTAAGTCATTGAGACAGTTTACCATAGGGGGAGTCTTACCACTCCCTGCTTTGGAAGTGGGAGTTCCCCACTCTAGGTCCTGTGAGTACCTTGGAACTGAAGCCTGGGTGTTCTGATGGTTCTGGGTTTTGACTGAGAAGGCCTGGAAGAGGAAGGAAAGGACCAATTTTTAGAGGGACAATGCCTACTAAATCTGGGAGGCTGTACTTGCAGGAAATCTTTAACAGTTTGCATAGATTTAGCTTTTTCCTCCATTTTTTAAGTACTTCTACTGCTTTGTTGCCAAACAGGTTGTCTTGGTTTAAGGGAGCATCCAGCGATTTAGCTTTAACATGATCTGGCAAAGATTGCTCCTTAAGCCAATCATGCCTTCTAAGTACAGACCTAGTGACAGCAGCCCTGCAAGATGCCTCTAGTGAATCAAAACCACATTGCAAAGTATGTTTTCCAACTTGTTCAGCAATATGCATTAAATCATGTAAATCTTTATTTTCAGCACAGTCAGGAATCAACATTATTTTCTGTTTAAGCAATCCAATAATATGCTGCTGATACTTTAACATATGGAACTGGCAGTTTAAGGCCTTAATGGCCAAGGTTGCAGAAGTGTATACCTTTCTACGCTATCTATCCAGCGCCCTGGAATCTCTAATAGAGGGAGGAGGATTTTTGACAGTGGTAGCCCTTGGGTACCTGTGAAATGGTCTCAGGATCCGCAGTAGGATTTTTAAAGAGGAACTTGTGAGAGTCAGGAACCCTGTAATATCTATCAGGTTTTCTGGGAGCAGGCGGTGAAGAGTCAGGGGCCAAGCTAGATTCCGAAAAGGCATCATCAACAATGTCCAGTACAGGGGGAATAGCTAAAGGCCTGTGTTGGGGCAGGAGTAAGAAATCTCCAAGTCTCTTTTTAGAGTCAGAGTAATCCTGGCTTTCCCAGTGAAAATGCTCCCTAAGAGTATGAAAGGTTTCACCAAAAGAGAAATTCTCTGGAGGGAAAGCAGAGGGAATGGAGTCCTCTGCATCAGAATCCTCATAGGTAGATAAAGGTAAATCCTGGTCATCAGAGGAGACAGAAATTTCAGAGTCCTGATCAGAAGAATCATAAGCAAACTCAGTCCTAGGTCTCTTAGAGGGAGGAGGATGGCTTCCCCTGATAAAGTCTTCAGCCACTTTTGTCATTTGTTGTTTAGGCATAGAGACCTGACCATGCAGTCTGGGCATCAGTTTTCTAGGCATGGATTGAGTTTTCGGCCTTGAAGAAGAAGATGGCGTCGGTTTAATATGCAAGTCAGTAGGCCTGAATACACCCTCAGAAGCCGGTGCCTGCACAGTGGCTCCGGACCCATCCAAGGTAGAGACATCCACAGGTCCCACAGTTGAAGCATCTCACGGCAGACTCCAAATGGGTCTCAGCAGAGGCCTGCAAATCTGAAGTAGCGGGTATCAGGGGCTGCGAAGGCACCTCACTGAGTACCGGTGAACTGGTGACTAGCTTAGAAGAAGCATCTTCGGCAGCTTTGGACCTATGCGGTCTGTCTCTGTCTTTAACTCTGCGTTTTTTTGGAATGGCAGTAGTCGGGTAGCTTACAGAAGCCATATCTGGATAATTGAACCAAGTACCAAAATATTTAGAAGCATACATAAACCGACAACGAATAGTTTGTTGTTTAAATAAGGCACAAAACCGACAGCGAGGTACGTTGTGGTCAGGGCCTAAGCAAGCAATACAGTATGAATGAAAATCTTTATGAGGTATTTGCTTTCCACAAGAAATACAATTATTAACTTTTACTAACATCGGTTTAAAGCAAGAAAAAGTTTCCCCAACAGGGTACTTAGCTTAGTTGAAGACTTTGGTTCTGAAACTCGAAAACAAAAATGTCAGGAGTCGGCCGACCTGTACTAGAGAATTGCTTCTGCTTCGGGCACCGCACGGCAAGAAAGACTGATGTAATGGGCTGCATGCTTTATACCCCTGACTACCTGACATCATGGAAGATGAGACAGCAACCGATGCAGGACACAAGACTTTGATAATCAGGCCGACTGAGGGCTACTGCAAGCAGATAACCCAAATGTGTTGACTGCAACAGTGAAACACAAAGAACATCAGCCAAACACAAAGTCCTGGGATGAAAAGAAACAAAAACAAAAAACTGCTCATATCTGTGAATTACTGTAGTTTTATCCAAATAATATCTGTCGATGTAAATCCAAGGTGTGAAAAAACTTCACACTGGCAGACTGTGGAGAAAGAAAAAAAAAAGAAGGAAGATGAATAGATTGATTAAAAGACAACTCATTGATCATCTTGGGTATAAAAGGGTTAGTACAAAAAGATACCCTGTCTATATGGAAAACTAAGAAAGAAGGAACAGTCATGAGAGCTTGAGGTTCAGACACCCTCTTGCTGAAGTGACAGCCAACAGAACAGTCTGTCAAGTACAATGTTGTAAGGAAGCTGAAGAAGTAGGCTCCAAATAAATCTGTTCAATTTTTCAAGTAAAAAAACTAAGGTCCCAGGAAGGTAGAATAGGCTTCCAGGAAGGCTTGATATGAAGGACATTTTTAGGAAATTGCCTGACCTCAAATCTAGAAGCCAGAGGAGGAGTCAATGGCAGACAAGCAGAAATTGCTGACAGGTGAGATTTAACTGAACCAACACAGCATAGAGCAGATCATACAAATAAGAGAAAACTAGAGGAACCTCCACAGATAATGGACCCTGATGGTGAGAGAGGCACCAGACAGAAAATTGTTTCCATTTAGACATACATGATTTCCTGGTAGTGGGTTTCCTGATCTCATGCAGAACCTGAAGCATGTCCTCAAAACGCTATCATCCACAGTGTCAGTTCAACAGTGGACAAGTACGGATGGATAAGAGTTCCCTTGTCTTGTGTGAGAAGATCCAGCTGGTGATTTAACTTGTGGTGATTGTTCCTGGTCAACTGAAAAAGAAGGTGAACCAATGCTGTCTGGGCCAAAATGGAGTCACTAGCAAGATAGTGTGAGTTTTCTGTCTGATCTTGTGCAACACTTGTGTAATAAAGGAAGGGGAAGGAAGGCATACAGAAACACCCCCTTCCAAGGAAAACACAAGGCTTCCACATTCCAAGCCAGAGGACTTGGGACTCAGGAATAGAATAGAAGCAGCTGTCTGTTCAGAGTGGAGGCAGAAAGATCTACGTGAGGAAGCTTAGCAGAGGTTTGGTAGCTTACAACGATGATGTGGCATATCCAGCAGCTGTTTCTTCTAATGTCTCTGGTTTTAATTCTTCTTCTTCTAATGAGAGCTCTGGCAATATGGACCATTCCCCTTTGGGAAAAAAAAAAGAGTGCAGTTCCTTCTTTTTCTCAAGAAGGGCCCAGGAGATCAGAAAGATTGGCAGGCAGATTGGCCAATCTTCAAAGTTCGTCAGATTTTCGGTCACCCAGTTGGATGAGTTCAAAGAACAGGGGGGGGGGCATGCCAACAGAGGCAGGAAAAGAACATGGAACAGGGGCCATTGAAGACAAGTGTTTCTGCAATTTCTGTTTTATTTTCTGGACATTGTACTATGTTAGCTGATAATATTTATAATTTTACTTGGGAACAGTTTAATACTGAACAAATTGCAGTTCTTAAGAAAGGTTTGTCTTTTGTACCTTCATGTTCTTCAGAACAAAAGTAATAAGACTTTTTTCTAGTAATATTTATAGGAAGGAATATTTTGTTTTCTAGTGGACACCCACTATACATAAAGAAAAATATACCTAGGGGGCAGATGATCAGGGCCTCAAGGCTGACTACTAATCAGGAGATTATGTTGATGCAATTCATGAAATAATTCTATTTTTGTATGGACAGGGGGTTATAGCTATAATATTCTTAAGGATGCTGCAGATAAAACTGTAGAAAAAAAGGAACGACAAGTTTTCACCTATACTGTCTGTTGGCTTGCCTAATGAGAATAGGGGTACAAGTTCCACTGTTTCCTAATATTAAGGCACGCTAACGTTATACTGACAGTTTTTGTCTGCACATAACTGTGGATGATTCAAGCCCTATTCTTATTCAGAACTGGATTATTATTAAGGATGATTGGAATATTATTAAAATAGTAGGTAATGAACCTAGGTTTGCAGTTAAGAAGGCTAAGTCTATAAGTCTGTGAAACAACATTTAGAAACAAACAGCACTCCAGCCTTGAGTGGTAAGAAAAATCTTGGCATGTATAAATGTGTCTTTTGTAATAAGTGCTCTTTTATCCTGCAGGATTCTTCAGTATTTTTGTCTCATAGAAATAAGCACATTACAAGTAAAAAGAAGTTATGTACTCACCATAACGTTCCATGTTTGTTGTCCAATGTTCCATGTTGATGGTTGGGTTCAGAACCAAGCATTGGTTCTGACTCGGCTGCATACTAAAGCTCGAGAGCTTTCACTGGCTCGAGGCTACATCCTATCCCAAGATGTCTAGAGACTGCTACCCAGATCTTGTTTGAGAGAACTAATCACTAGACTATACCACCCAATACAACAACTACAACAGATCCTCTGCCCAAACTTCCTAGGGCATGAAGGGAATCAGGAAATTTACAGCCAATTTCAGAAAATTCTTCTCAATCCAGGAAGGGGGAAGGAGGGGTGGGATGCAAGAGTGAAGGCGAGATTATGGACAACAAACATTAAGAAGTTATGTACTCACCATAACGTTCCATCTGAGTAGGTGGCTTCATTTGTCTGAAACCTGTGGGTCTTGGATCCGATATCGGATCCGTGACGGCAACTTGTTTCATAGCTAATGGATCCGAGCTCCTAGCTCCTCCCCTCACCCATAATCCCCTGCCAACCCTCCAAGACCTCAGATCAAGTTTGCCCCTCTATAGATACCCAAAAGGGTATTCCAATAAACAACCTACATAGATCCATTTTGAAGGCCAGGGGGAAGGAGGGGGGGTGGTGGTTGCAGACAAATGAAGCCACCTACTCAGATGGAACGTTATGGTGAGTACATAACTTCTTAATCTGAAGTATGGACTTCATTTGTCAGCAACCTGTGGGACAGAGTCCCCAGCTACCTGAATCTTGGGTGGCCATCATGGAAGGATATTGCGGAGCACCGCAGAGCCAAAGGATGCTCTCACTCTGGAAATTACGTCCAGTTTGTAGTGGTTAATACGGGTATGAGATGAGGCCCAAGTGGCTGCCGAACAAATATCATCCAACGGAACTCTAGATTTGAAGGCAGCAGAAGTAGAGATGGAACGAGTGGAATGTGCGCGAACTCCTTCAGGTGCGGGTCTCCCAGAAGCTTGGTACGCTAAAAGAATACATTGGGAAATCCAGCATGACAAGGAGATTTTTGAGACTGCTTTCCCCAAATTGAATTTGGCAAAGGAAATGAACAGCTGGTTGGATTGCCTGTGACCAGCAGTCCTATGAGTATAAAAACGTAGCTGCCTATGAACATCTAATGGGTGCAGCTTGTACTCTCCTTTATTCTGATACTTAGGAAAGAAGACCGGTAGATTTATGGATTGATTTATATTGGTTTCTGATGCTACTTTGGGAAGGAAGGAGGGACTGGTCCTGAGGTACACTCTGTCCGGATGAAAAATCAAGTAAGGAGGCTTCACAGAAAGGGCTTGAAGTTCCGAAACTCTTTTCGCTGAAGTAATGGCTACAAGGAATGCTGTTTTCCAGGACAAGTATTTGAGATCCACTGAAGTGGCAGGTTCAAATGGAGGAGCAGTTAGGGCTTGAAGAACTAGTGAAAGATCCCAAGGGGGTACAGCTTCTTTGATAGAGGGTCTGAGCAGAAAAGTACCCTTGACAAAGGTTTTACACAATTTGGCCGACATCAAGGACCCTGTGTCATGTCCCACATGGTAATGGGAGATGGCCGCCAATTGTACTTTGACGGTTGAGCAACTAGCTCCTTCCTGAAAAAGTCCGGTTAGGAAGTCTAGTATGGATGGAAGAGGGGGCGTAAAGGGATCTAGATTATGATGCTCCGCCCAGACGGAAAAACGTTTCCATTTACTGCGGTACACTTTCCTGGTGGAAGGTTTATGCGCTGCCACGAGGATGGCTTTGATTGGTGAAGAGATACCGGGAGTCCTAACTATGAGTGGAACTGGAGCAACCAAGCTGTCAGCTTCAGACTGTCCAGATTTGGGGTCAACAAGCCCGATGGATGGGAGATTAGATCCGGACTGGGATCCAGAATCCAGGGGGGATTCACTAGGTGAGACAACAGGTAAGGGAACCAAGTTTGCTGAGGTCAGAATGGGGCAATGAGGATCATCCTGCTCCCCAACCGTGACGCTTTCTGTAAGAGCTGTAGCATCAGGGGTAGAGGAGGATAGGCATAAAGTAGACCGGGCGGCAAAGCATGCACCAGAGCATCTCTTGGAGTTGCCCCTGGAGGGGGAATCAGAGCGAAGAAATTGTCGCGTTTGGTGTTTGAGGGAGAGGCAAAGAGATCGCAGCAGGGTTGCCCCCATATTGCGAATATCTGCTTCGCTACTAGTGGGTTGAGAGACCACTCATAAGGGGAAAGAATGGTGCGGCTGAGTTTGTCCGCTAGGATGTTGGCCCGCCCCGGAATGTGCATTGCAATCAGAAAGCGGTTGGTGTAAATCGCCCATTCCCACACTCTCATGGCTTCGTGGCATAGAGGGTAAGACCTGGTTCCCCCCTGTTTGTTGATGTACCAGACAACAGACATGTTGTCCGACTGAATTGCAATAGTTCCTACGGGGAGGAGATTCTGAAGTGCTTGCAACGCGTACAGCACTGCTCTCATCTCCAAAACGTTGATATGCAGGGAGGTCTCTGTATCGTTCCACTTGCCTTGGACTGTCCTGCCTGAATAATGCCCCCCCCCCCCACCTGAGGTGGGAGGCGTCCGTGGTCACAGTGGCGAGAGGGGGAGGAGTGCAGAAGGGTCGGCCCGTATGGAGATCCAGAGCATGAAGCCACCATAACAGGGCCCTCCTGCAAGCCTTGCTGATAGCGATGGGGTGATGGAGAGGAAAAGACTGAAAGGATCATTGCACTAGAAGGGTCCACTGCAGTACCCTCATGTTCAGGCGGACACATGGAAGGAGCGTTATTGCTGCCGCCATGGAGCCCAGCGCCCTCAGGACCAATTCCACCGGTGGGGCTTCTGACTGGAGGATGGCCCGCACATGAAGTTGCAAATTCCGTAGTCGTTCCGACGTCAGGAAGGCTCGTAGATCTCTGGTGTCTATTCTGGCTCCTATAAATTCTATGACTTGTGTCGGAGCAAGGAAAGATTTGTCCGCATTGATCGTGATGCCTAATTGGGGGGCTAGGTGGAGAAAGAAATCTCTGGCTGAGCAAAGTAGATGCCTTGTTGGGGAGGTCAGGAGCCAGTCGTCCAGGTACGGGAAGACCTGCATTCCCTGGAGTCTCAGGTGGGCCGCTATCACTGCTAACACCTTGGCGAACACCCTGGGGGCTGTGGTGAGGCCAAAGGGAAGGACCCTGAACTGGTAGTGACTGGCTCCCAGCCGGAAGCGGAGAAACCTCCTGGATCGTCTGTCCATTAGAATGTGGTAGTACGCATCCTTGAGGTCTATAGAGCACATCCAATCGTTCTCCCAAAGGAGGGGGAGAATAGATTGAAGAGTGACCATTCAGAATTTTTCCTTGGTTACCGACAGGTTCAAACGGGAAAGGTCTAGAATTGGTCTCAAGTCCCCCGTCTTTTTTGGCACCAGAAAGCACCTGGAGTAGAACCCTAATCCAAGCTGGTCTTGGGGGACGGGCTGGATGACTCTTTTTCCTAGCAGCTGCTGGATTTCTGCGGCTGCAGCCTCCCTCTGATCGGGTGGTACATCAGGGAGGTTCCTGATTTTGGGTTCATGAAGTATTGGAATTTTGTACCCTCTGGATATAATTCGAAGCACCCAGCGGTCTGACGTGATGGACTCCCATGCCGCTAGGTGCTCCGAGAAGCGCCTCCCGAGTGCCTCCAGAGTGGAGCAGCCGGGCAACCTTTCAGGGCTGCTGCGTGGGCCGGTCAGAGAAGGATTCTCTGGACCCAAAGTTCCTCGGAGCCCCTCTGCCCCTGGGGCAGCGTCCTCCCTGTCCTCCTCTGCCATGGAAGGACTGGTTGTCCGGAGCAGGTTGGGAATGTTGTGATTTCCGGATCCACATCTTCTTCTGACCCTTTTGGTTCTTCGAAAAGGACTGGGGAGCAGAGAAGCGGACTCTGATGGCAGACAATGTCTTCCCTTCCTTCTCGCTCCGGACTAGTGTCTCGCGAACCGTTTTGCCAAACAGGGCAGACTCATCGAAAGGGGCGTTCGCAAAGGACACTTTAAAGGGCTCCGCAAAGTCACATTGCCGGAGCCAGGCCTGACTTCTCATGACTAGGCCCACTCTGCTAGCTCTAGCGGCTCCCTCGGTGGCATGGGACAATAGCCGCATAGAGGTATTCGAAATAGATCTCAGAGTGGCCATTCAGGTGGAGTACAACTGTTTGTCCTCCGCCGACATGGACTCAAGGAGGGAGGCAGCGTATACTTTGATAAGATCCCGCTGCATCCTGATGACGTGTACCATATAGTTCAGGGACCTTACCAAAAAGGTCACTGAACTAAAAACTCGCTTCCCTAAGCGATCCATCGAGCGGGACTCCTTGCTCGGTGGATGGATTGAGGGGCTCTACTGAGCTAGTTCCCTCTTCGTGGCTGCCGCCGTCAACATGGCATCTATGAGGGGACCCTTGCTCCAGTGGGACTGGTCTGCGGGGGGGGGCTCAGTATCCTGTCTGGGCATTAAGGGACTGGCTCCACGGTGTCCGGGTCCTTCCACGCCCTGGTGGTAATAAGGTCCATCAGGGGATCGGCCGGAGGGGACACCCAAGAGGTAGACGGGCCTGCTTTGAATGCCTCCAGAAACA
Source organism: Protopterus annectens (assembly GCF_019279795.1). Taxonomy (NCBI): domain Eukaryota; kingdom Metazoa; phylum Chordata; order Ceratodontiformes; family Protopteridae; genus Protopterus; species Protopterus annectens. The sequence goes on from NC_056735.1 coordinate 1,120,630,789, forward strand.
TGGACTCGTCGGAGGAAGCCTTGGGGGCAGACCACCCACCTCTGATCCTAAGCATTTCCCTGATGTCTCCAAAGGAGACATCCTCAGGGGTGATCTTGGGGAGCCTTCCCCTTCATCCAAGTCCGTGTCCTCGGTTAAGGACTCAGGGGAGTCCATGTGCCTCCTCTTGCACTTGTGCTTGCGAGGCACTTCCTCGGGGGGGCTGTCCGAGGAGGTCTCGCCAGCAACATCCTGTTCCAATGGAACAACCTGGGACATCGAAGCAGGCTGTCCCTGTGGCCGGGTGATGGAAGCCTGGCCCAACAGAGAGGGAGTGCAGGGTGGAGCCGAGACAAGGGCCAGGGGGTCCGGATGCTCTCAACAGAGCCCTCTCCACTACATCGAAGGCCGAGGGGGAACCGCTCTCCCTGGGCTCCGAGAGCCGACTCCCACTCAGATCCGATGAAGGGATTAGAGCCGGCGCCGAGACCATCGGATCCGAAGGACCAGTGTGCTCCGACCTGGACGGAGCCGAAGGCACACTGAATCCCTCGGATCCGAAGCTCGGCCCACAGCTCTGAGAGGTCGGATCCGACAGACTCGAGGGCAGGGTCGGATCAGAAATACCAAGTACTGTCGGCACCGACCCACCCCCGGCTACGATGCTGCCCGGCTCCGAACGCTCCGAACCCGGGTAGCGGGTCGGAGAAGGAGCAATTGGAGGAAAAAAAGGGTGTCGAGCTCCCCCCCCAAAGGGGGGGGAGGCAAGAGCACTCCTATCTGCAGCTGGGCCTGGATGAACCTTCGCATCATCCGGTCCAAGTCTGCATCTGACATACTGTAAGTCGATCTCGATGAGGCCACCGAGGCAGGCCTGGAATGCTGCCTCGATGACCTCGATGGAGATTGGGCCTCCTCCTGCTCGGGTCCTGGGGAGAAACAAGGGAATCGGAGCCGAGGAGGAGGAGACCTAGAAGCTGTGGAGGGAGAAGCCCGCTTAGGCCCACCGCTTATGGTGCTTCTCCCTCTGTTTCTCCCTCCTGGCCTCCCTGTCCTCCAGCACTTTAGCGGGTGTTTGAGTCCCGGCCAAAGGAAGGGGGCAGGAGTGGCTATCACCACAGCCTGTGGTAGTGCCACGGGAGGAGCGGGGGCCGAAGCCGAGTCCGGGGGCAAAAGTCCCGCCAGGACCAGCTTCGACCTCCGCTCTTTCAGCGCCCTGGGGTTGAACGCTGCACAAATGGTACAGCCTGAGGAGAGGTGTTCAACCCCAAGGCACCGAACGCACCAAGTGTGGCCATCAGCCGGGGAGAGCTTATGGCCACACTCGGTACATTTTGAAAAAATGGCTTTTGGGGCCTCAGCCATACTTGAGGAAAAAAACAAGGACTACACAGACACACAGGCCCCAAAACACAAACACACACACACTCACTAACGGCCAGCGAAGGGGGGGAAAAAACTATATAACAGATAAAAAAATACAGGGAACCTGACTCTTACACACTTTTTTAAGCTAACGACAGGGAAAGTGGAAGAAAAAATACACTTATCTGAAATACTCGCTAAGAGCTCAAAAATCCAGCTACTCACAAGCGCGGCAAACTAGATCTGAGGTCATCTCTTGCCTAGGCCTCTTATCAGAAGGGGGATGGGAACCCCTGATCAAAGTAATTAAGTCTTCGGCCATTTTGAGAATCAGTTTTTTGGGCATGGAGGCCTGAGTATGAGGCTGTTTCTTTGTCTTTAAAGATGCTTTAGTCTTTGCCTTTGCAGCTGGAGTCGCTTTAATGTACAATTGAGTAAGTCTGAAAACACCTTCAGAAGCCAATGCCTGCTCAGTGGCTCCAGACCCACCTGAGGGAATAGTTTCCGAAGGTCCAATACTTTGAGCTTCCAGCAGCCTAGGCGACTCCACATGGGAGTCTATAGTGGCCTGCGGGTTCAAAGTAGCAGGCGTCAGGGTCTGCGAAAGCACCTAGTGAGAGTCGGCAAACCGACGGCTGGCTTAGAAGAAGCCTCGTCGTCGGTTTTAGACCTCAGACGGCTGTCCTTTCCTTTTTCTTTGCGTTTCTTGTGAATTGCGGTAGTCAGTTGGCCATCTGATGGCATAGTGTAATTAAATCTTCTGCCAAAATAGTGAAATGCAAAATTGTACTGGCGCTTTATAGTGCGCTGGTTAAATCTAGCACAAAACCGACAACAACCAACGTCGTGATCAGGGCCTAGGCAAGGAATACAGTAAGAATGAAAATCCTTATGAGGTATTTGCTTCCCAAAAGAAATACAATTATTAACTTTTTCTGACATTGGTCTGGAGCAAGAAAAATGTTTTCCCAAATGGGGTTCTTAGCTTTTAATGAAGACTTCAGATCTGAAATTCGAACACGAAAATCTCAGGAGTCGGCAGACTGGGACCTGCAAACTGCTTCTGCTTCGGGCACCGTGCGGCAAGAAAGACTGAAGAAAATGGCATCAGCTGCATCTTTTATACCCCTGGCGCACTGACGTCAGGGAAGAGGCGACAGCAACCGATGCCGGACCTAGACTTTGGAAATCAATCCGACTGAGGGTAGCCTGCCAGCAGGATAACCCTTGTGTAATGACTGCAACAGTGAAACACGAAGAACATCAGTGGAACCAAAGGAGGCCACATCTACTCTGTAATGAGTGATAAAGGTATGAGGGTTAACCCATGTAGCTGCAGCACAAATTGGATCAAAAGGGATCCTAGCTTGAAAAGCAGTGGAAGTCGACATAGCTCTAGTTGAATGCCCACTAATTTTTCCTGGCAGCTCTTTATTCTGAGAGTTATATACATAAGTAATGGTGTCTGTAAGCCATTTTGATAAGGTAACTTTTGAAACTGAAGTTCCTTTTCTATTTTCTGAGAATGAAACAAACAGTTGGTCAGATTTTCTAAATTCCTTTGTCTTATGTAAGTAAAAACGTAACTGGCTATGTACATCCAACTGGTGAAGCTTGTATTCTGCCTTGTTGCCATGATTGGTAAAAATTACGGGTAGCTCAATGGACTGATTTAAACTGGCCTCAGAACAAACTTTTGGCAGAAAAGAAAGATTTGTCCTTAGGGAAACTCTGTCTTTGTGGAAAATCAGATAGGGAGGACGGATAGACAGAGCTTGCAGTTTTGAAACCCTCCTTGTGGAAGTAATGGCTGTTAAAAAGATTGTCTTCCAAGATAAGAACTTTAGTGGGCAAGAGGAGGCTGGTTCGAAAGGAGGGAGAATTAAAGATGATAACACCAAATTGAGGTCCCAAGGAGGTGGTGGTTCTCTTATGAGGTCTTTAAAGGAATGTACCCCCCAGAAAGGCTTTGCATAATTTGTGGGACATTATATTGGATCCCATGTCTTCTACATGGTAGTTTGATATGGCAGGAAGTTGTACTCGTACCATGGCTGCTGCTGCACCCCGATTAAAGTTTCTGTTAAAAATTCCAGGATTGCAGATAAAGGGGCTGTAAAGGGGTCTATCTGTTTTTTGTCAGCCCAACAAGAAAATTTCTTCCATTTGCTGAAATAAAGTTTTCTAGTTGTATTCTTGTGTGATGAAACCAAAATGTGTCGCACTGTTAGGGATAGTTCTGGAAGCCTGGCTAAGATGGGAAGTGGAGTAACCAAGCTGTCAGCTTGAGGCTTTGAATAGAGGGGTGGAGCTTTCCTGATGGATGAGTCAGAAGATCCAGCACTGGGTCCAGGATCCAAGGATCCTCCTGAAGATGGGGCCATAGAAAGGGGAACTATATCTGAGGAGGCCAGTCAGACACAATGAGAATTAGTCTGTGACTCAATGATTTGGCTTTCTGGAGGACCTTGGGTATCAATTGAAACAGGATGAAAGTATACAGAAGTCCCAAGGACCAGTCGTGAACAAGTGCATCCCCTGGTGACTCCCCCGAAAGGGGAATAATGGTTAAGTAGCTACTGCATTTGGAGTTGATGGATGTGGCAAAGAGGTCACAGCAATGCTGGCCCCACTTGCGAAAAATTTGGTTCGCAATTTCCTGATTCAAGGACCACTTGTGAGGCATAAGAATTGCCCTGCTTAATCTGCCCATTATCACGTTGGATTTCCCTGGGATGTATGTTACAGTCAGAAAATGCTGAGAAGAAATTGCCCATTGCCATGCTCTCTCAGCCTCTCGAAGGGGTGGGGTGGGGGGGGGTAGGATCTGGTTCCGCCTTGTTTCTTGATGTACCACACCATGGACACATCTGTTTGTATTGCAATCGTACCTGTTGGAAGAGAGCTCTGGAATGCTTGCAATGTCAGAAGCACCACCCTCATCTCTAGGACATTGATGTGCAAGTGGTGTTCGTGTTCTTGCCAAGTCCCCTGGACATTCTGACCCAGAAAATGTCCTTCCCACCCTATTGGGAAGCATCTGTGGTCACTATAACTACCGGCTAGGGGAGAACAAATGGTCTGCCTATCGTTATCTGCGTGGACTGAAGCCTCTATCGTAGGTCCCTCTTGCAGGTGTTCATAATGAGAATCTTATGTGACATGGGCAACTCCTGCATGGACCACTGATCAAAGGAAGGTGACCGGCTCCTTGTTTGGCTCCAAGACGGTGCTGAAACTCCAGGTGGACCTGATGGAGACTTTTCCTTTTTAGAACCGACATGCTTTGGATCTGAGGAACCCACTTTCTCATATCTTTTCGATGGCTTGGAAGCTGGAGCCAAAGAAGTTTTGGATGACTTCTCTGAAGTTTTGGAGGGCTGAGACTCTTCAACAGCTAATTCAAAAGGCACTTTTAATAAGCCCCTAAGTATCAACTTGTTTTTCCATTCCTGCAGGACCCTTGAACTAAAACCATGGCAAATAGAACAGGAATTCTGCAGGTGAATGGCGCCCAAGCAATACACAAAACTAGTGTGTTCATCTGTGATAGACATTTTTTGTGTGCAAGAATCACACTTCCTAAAACCAGACTGTTTAGACATCCTGTTGTCACAATCAGCAAAAAAGTCACAACCAGTAATAAAGTCGCAAAAAATAGTACATTTGTCACACAAGTCCAAAAACACACAAAACGGATCAACAAGACTACAAAAAATCAACTACACTAGGAAGAACCAAGTTTTTTTTTTTTTTTTTAGAAAAGAAAGTTAGAAGGAAAAAGGTTAGAGGAGAGTCTCTAACTTAAACAACGTACTTCTCTAACCTGAGCAGATGCCTCTAACTTAAATGGCGAAAATCTGGAATTCAGATCAAGGGAAGAGGAACCCTCTAACTAAAATGGGCTAAGCTAGGGAAAGAGGAGAAAAAGGAATCCTCTAACTTAAATGGACTCACTAAAAAGGGGCAGCTGCTAGACAGAAGGCCTAAGAAGATGACGGCCCACACAAGTCAGCAACAAACAGAGAAAAAGCCTTTAACTAAGGCAAGGAAGCACTGAAAGATACAGCTATCTAAATTAATTATTCTACCACTGAAAAACTACTGAAAAAAAAAACATACAAAAGTTAAAGAAAATATCCACTTGGCCTGAGCCAATGAAAAAGCAATCCTGAAGATGCAAGTGGCAAACGAGATCTGGGTAACAGTCGCTAGGCATCTTGGGATAAGATGTAGCCTCGAGCCAGGGAAAGATCTCAAGCTTTAGTATGTGGCCGAGTTGGAACCGATGCTCGGTTCCAAACCCAACCATCAAGAATGAAGGCGAGATAGGACAACATAACATCAGTTATTTTACCTCCGATTTCCCTGGTATTATTTATATTACAATCTGGTCTAGCTGCCAGTCCTTTTATATAGGTGTGTCTACAAGAAAATTAAAAGTGAGAATAAGGGAACATCTGTATAGTATTAAACACTGTAAAATTAACAATTGTCTTTATAAACATTTTACTATTTGTGCAGATTTCAAACAATTTATTTTTTTTGTGTTAGACCCAGTCTCTAGGGATGTAAGGGGTGGTGATTATAAAAAAAGTTTTCTGAGAGAAACTTTTTGGCAGCTTAGGCTACAAGCAGAAAGGCATCCTGGAGTCAATGACAGTATTTGTATTAAGTGCTTTTTATAAGTGCATGTGTTATATTGTGTAATGTTGCTTTAAAAGTTGCCTTGCTGAAGTTTTTAGATTTTAAATTTTTGATTGCTCAATTAATTGAGTATGTAGAACAGTATATAAGATTGGTTGACATTTTGTCATTTTATTATGAAGAAGTCTTTGGACGAACGCACTAAATAAATATCTCCTTGACTAGAGTGCCTTCTGTGGATGTTGTTTTGTGGCTACCTGAGGAATTCCCCACTGATGGATAATGTTCCGTAACACATCTCTGTGAAGCATCCATGCATCAGTTTGTGTGCTGGACCTGCTTAAGGAATCTGCCACTAGATTGTGTTCTGAGGGGAATGCAAACTACCTGAAGACTCATGTTTTCTGAGGGAATGCAAACTACCTGAAGACTCATTTGATACTGGATAGCTAGATGACACTGGACAGTTAGATCCCATACCAGAAGAGCTATATGGCAAAGAAGATAAGACATGGTGCCCTTTTGATTGTTCATATAACACATCACTGTAGTACTGTGTGTGAAAATTTTGATGGGGCTTGGAAAGCCTGAACAGCCAAAAACAAAGCCCTCCTTTCTTTTACACTGATGTGGTTTGACCTCTGATGAGGAGGCCAGAGACACTGAACCTAGAGGGTGGCCACAGAATGCATCCCACACCATGTCTGAGCTGTCTCTAAAGAGCTCCCAAGTTGGAAATTGCCCCTGAAAAGGAAGCCCCAGGTTGAGTGAAAGTTGATGAATCCACCACTGAAGGAAGAGCTTAAGACATAGAAGGAAAGGTACCAGGAAGTCCAGGGTGTAGCAATATTGGAGCCACACTGACTTGTTACCACTGAAGCTTTCTTATATGGGCCTGGCAAAAGGGAGAAGGGGAATCGTGGAAGCATGAACCGAAGAACCTTGAGAAACTCTCTTGTGGAGACAGATGCCAGATGATGAAGGGATTGCAAAAAGGCATTTAGAGACAAAGCCTTTGGAGCAGGCAGATATGCCAACATGGGAACCGTTTGAAGCCTGCAGCCGATGAAAATATGATCTTGGAAGGAGTCAGAACTGATTTCTGGATGTTTAAGGTGAAACCACAGAGTTTGAAGTAGTAAACATGAGATCATGAAGCAGTGTGTTAGAAGAACGAGCTTGAATACGTAGACTGTCTAGTTAGGGAAATATCGGAATTCTTTGAGCCCTACAAAAAGCAATGACAGGAGTATGGCATTTTGTGAACAACTTTAGGGCAATAGAGTCTAAAGGGTAAAGTAGAGAACTGAAAATGCAAGGAAGAGACAGAGATACCATAAAAATTTCCTAAAGTGAGGATGGATGAGTACGTGAAGGTATGGATCCTTGAAAGCCAGGGAGCCCAGAAAGGCCTGGGGTAAAAGAATTGGAAATACTATCTACAGGGATAACATCCAAAAGGAAGGAATCTTGAGAAAGGTTTCAGCTGGGAAACCTCCAGAACTGGTCTCCAACTGCTCTCCTTTTGAGGGACCAGAACTATCTTGGATAAAAAACAATTCCCCACCTGGACAGGAGGCATGGCCTGAGTTGTGCCATAAGCCAAAAAAGAGAGAAGAATATCTGGGAAATGAAACCGCTGTTCCAGAGCAGGTTCAGGAATGCCTGGAAAGGGAGGAAGGGACTTCCAGCCCATGGAATAACCCTGACAGATAATGGACAGAACCCAAGAGACTGAAGTGATCTGAAGCCAATTTGGGAGAGGCAGGGATAGATGGAGGGACAAGGGAACCTGGCTGAGGCAGGAAAAAGTAAATTGTCAAATAGAACACAGCTTATACTGGAAAGGATGTTTCTGGGGGGCAGGGGTCTGAGTGGACTTAGTAGAAGGCACAAGCCTAGCACCCTTCTTACCCATAGAGAGAGACAGGGCGAGACTGCCTACAAACAAAATCAGACTCTGAAATTTAGGTATAGAAGAAATGAAAATATGTTTAAGCTCCTGCAAGGCTTTACTGTTGCCCTGGAGAGAACTGAAAAGCTCAGCTGCAAAAGATCCAAAAAGAGTTTCATTATCCAAAGGAGCATCCAAAAGTTTGGCCTTAATGTTATCAGGCAAAGCCTAAAGATGAAGCCACGAATAATGTCTCATATCTGAACCAAAGGCAGCATCTCTGGAAGAGTCATCAGCTGCATCATAGCTACATTTGAATGAGTGGCAGGCAAGTTGAGAAGTAAAAGCTAGCAGGGAAAGGGCCAAAACCTTCTCCTCAGAGTCAGGAAGGTCAGAAACCATCTTAGAAACCTGAGAAAGGAGGGCCAAAACATACTTGATCATTTGAGCTGGTAGTTGATGGCCCTAAAGGATGAAGTGGCAGTTTTTTTTTTTTTGCCTAGCCTTTCCATAGCCTACTATCCTTATCAGAAGGCAGTAGGTTGGTAGAGGACAATACCTTGGACAGCTTATCAGAGGAGACGGCATTTGTAAAGAAATTTGTACTCCTTAGGCACCTTATAGAATCTACCTGACTTCTTAAATGCAAGGGGCTGAGAGAGGCTACAGATGCTGCTGAGAAAGTATCCAGAAGTGCAGCCAAAACAGGAGGAACAGCGGATGGCTTAGGAGACTTCATCTGTAGGAGCTTATAATATCTTTTCTGAATCTCAGAGACTTGAGAATAATCCCACTTAAAATAATTCATCATATAGGCAACAGTATCCCCAAAGAAAAGTTCCCTTCGGGGAGAGTCTGGACTTATGGAATCCTCCTCTTCTGAACCGTAGTCCAAAAGGGAAGGGCTTTGCAAAGATTAAGTCAAAGATTCTTCCTTTGTGTCCAGGTCTTCATCCGAGGACTCCAATTCCTTGGGCCTCTTAAGTAAAGTGGAAGACTAGAGAGGAGCAAGCACAGAAACCCCCTTGAGGAGGTTTCAAGGCCATCAAAGCATTAAATAAAACATACGTAAAATCCTGACATTCATGATGGGGATCCGTAACAACAGAGGAAATATGCCTTGTTTTGCTTCTTTTTCTACAAGGACATCCACAAGAAATACCCTCAGTCAGACCCCTGGTGAGATTCAATAATGGTCACAGGAATCTCCCCTCTAATTAATATCTGAGGAATCTCCTTCAGTCCTTCAGATATAGAACAAATGTTTGAAAAACCTCCAAGGACATGCAAGAAGCCAGATCCTTGCCAGCCTCAAATGGAGTCATGGTAAAGGAATCCAAAGCAACTACTTGGCAATCCAACGGGCTTTCACCAAGTACCAACACTGTAAGCAATACATGCAGGTTATCTCAGGTGTAAAAAGATATTACAACTATTTTACCTAATAGTGAAGTTAATTCTCAGCCCTCCATTGGCAATGGTGAAATACAATTTTATCTCTTAGCCTGTTATGCAACTACCTTTTAGTTTATTTCCATGACAGTTAAAACATCTCTAATCCTACAATGTACATCAAGAGATATTAATGTAAAAAAGTGCATCCCACCTTCCTTAAACTGTCTTGCACAGAAAATCATAAAATCACTTGCCATTATTTTTAATCAGTCATTACTGGTTTAGTGCCTAGCCTACTCAAACATTCTTTTGCTGTCTGTCTTCCACTGCAAGTCAGATGCACTTAAGAGTATAGTCTAATTCAAGAAGGCGTTGGATGAGTGGTTCTGTAGCTATGTTTTCGTACCAGATCTTTCTTATGGCAAGCTCTTCAAACATTGAACATATAACAATGATCTGCCAACAAATCACTTAAAGGTAATCCTTCTACATGACATTGCTTATAAACAAAGGGATTGTGTCTAGATCTAGAGATGTCAATGTCCCCCTTTACTTAGCCCTCATTATGTCAATCATTGAATATAATGTCCCCGTTGGAATGTATCTGTCCAAGCGCATGCAACAACTGGAATACCCACATAGATACCTTACTAAAGTCATACAAGGCCTGAACAGCATGTCCTACATGGACTGACTCAAAGCTATGTCATTATACCCAGTATTCTACAGACTGCTAAGAGGTGATCTGTGTCTGGCATACAAGGCATCCTCTGATTTACTTTTAAATAACTGAAGGTTATAAAAAGAGACCTGATCAAAATTCTTTGTAGCGCATGGAGCTTTACATGCTCCATGTACTGCTAGTTACAGAAAAGAAAAAAAAAGCTGTTTTGCCAGTTTTCACAGTAGTAAAGCACTTAGGGAGTGCTGTCAGTAAGATCAGTAAGACAGTGTAACATAGTCCCTTATGTTTTCTCTCACCTTCCATGCCTCTCAAATGTCCAGATTTTCACAGAATGTTCAGATTTTTGCCTCATATGTTTGGTCTGTTCTTCATAAAGTCTATGGTTTCCTGGCAGATGATTAAGAATTGAAGTCTCTAAGTAATAACATACATTTGAATTTCAGACTTTGTATCCTTCAGAAAATGCAGCTGAACACACATCTTGTTATTCTAGCTACTTTCTAAATTTATAAGAGGATAGGACACCTTATAAGTACAAACAGCAGGCAGAAACAAATCAATTCTTTTATTCTGTCACTGTCTTTTGCTGGTCAGTACTGGCTGATTTGACTGCCTAGTATGAGACCTGACATTAAGATAGGCAAGGGGGACTGTAATATTTGTTAAGGCTGGGTCTTTTGCTATAGTTGCACTTTACTGATTTGTCTTTTTCTTAATATTGAGCATAATCACCACTATACTACAACAATATAATGAAATAAATGATATTAACAATATAATGAAACGTACTGCTCTTCAATATCAGGATAAGTATTAGTAGACCAACTCATCTACCCAGTAAACAAATGGCAAACAAATAAATAAATGGGAAGCATTTGTGTATGGAAACATTCTCAGGGAGCTGCAATCTGAAAGAACAATGTATTAACCAGTTGACAAAGCAGTAATTGCCACTTAATGATACTTCTGATGTGAAACTTAAGTAGTAAGCAAACGCTTACCTAAAAGACCCTGAAGATATCAAATGTGATAGCCTAATAGAGGTTAATTTCGAGGTATATCTGAAAAAAAAAATCTGGACTATGGAGCTGAAACTGTGACCTGGTAGAGACCTACAGCCTGTGACTTCTTAAAAAGGCAGCTTATTTCCCAGAGGTACTGTATGGGACTTTAAATAGTTGGTGAAATATAAAAAAAGGTTCTGTTTTTAAATACAAGCCAAGTAGGCTTTTATTTTGACTTCCTATATGAATTATTGAATAAGCCTGTATTTTATACAGATTAAAAAATTACCTTGAGAACAGTACTATGCTCTAAGAAAGCAGCTTTGTAAACCAAATCTGGAGCTTACTGCTGCCTACAGAAAACTTTAGTAGTCAGTGGCAGAAAATGCAGGGAGCGTAGACCAAGGTATTCATCACTGCTAAAACAACTGTGGTTGGTCAGTTCACACAGCAGCTGTCAATATCCAAAGGTTATGACTGATATCATGAAAATGACAGATGCAGCATTTATTTTTGGAACCACCACTTTCATCTCTAGAAGACTAATGAGCAACATTAGTCTGAATAAATATTGTGCGCTGGTAGGGGAGGGGGCTGGCATAATGATTAAGGTGTTCACCTTACAGACACAAGGTGCAGGGTTCGATTTTCACATGGGGTAATTGGCTAGGCTTAGAAAAATGGCCCACATGGGAAGTTAGCCTAGTACTAATCTATGAACCTATGGTCACATCCAAAGCATCTGTTTTCTGACAAATATGTTACATGGTGCAAAAGGTATAAACATAGCTGTAGAAATTAAGAAATATTTGAAAAAGTGAACAAATATACCTGTTTTCAAGAGTTCAGGTGTGGTATTCATGGTAACATGATTCACAAATGCAGAAAGAAAATCTACAAATAGTGACACTATACCTGATTTAAACGAGTTAAGTGTAAAGAGGAGCTGGTCTTAAAAATTCACAGATTTCCACGGACATGTCCAGTACAGTGTTACACATCGGAATGGGAATAAAATGGCATGAAACAAGTTTCCTTATATGCAGAAAAATCCCTGCTGTTGTGAACAAGATTCGCATGTAAACAAATTCATGAATTATGTCTTCTATTTTCAGCAAATGGCAGTATGGGCACTTTTTAGATCCACTGCACTAAAACTTTTTAAAGATTCTGAAGGTGTCCTTATATGAAACACTGTTATGGCTTTTATAATGTTGGAATGGTGAAGATTAGACAGTTGAAAAAAGGGGAGATAGACAAAGAAAACACAAAAGGAATGTATTAAGAGGGTTGTGATGCAGAATGTGGGAAAGGATGGATAATATATTTTGTTGTGGGTAGACCTCCATTTTTCCAAATATATATTGTAATAAGGGAAGTTAGAGAAGGAATAAGGGCATAGTGTAAATGGGAAAAGTTTTTTCCTCAACACAAAACATAAAAGACAGACAAGTCAGGCTGGAACACTATGATAGGCTAATAACTGGAGAAGACAAGACATACAGGTGGAGAGCAGAATCAAGGGGGATGTAGAACAGGGCCTTGTGATTGGTATCATCCTGGACTGGACAGACTCAAATAATCCCCTGTCCTGATGTACTTGGGAGGGTGACCCCACTGGTGAGAAAGCAGTGCCATCTGGAAGCTCAGTGGTTGGATCAACCCAACATAGTGATTCTTGCACCTGCTGGGGGAGCCTATCTGTGTGCCCCATCTCCTCTCTAACAACCTTTCTACTATATCCTCCAGAAGGTCCTAAAGCCTTTGAAGTGGTCCCTGGGTGGGAAGGTGGGTGGAGATCTTTCCTACACCTGGGTTGACTTTAGTCAAGGTGCTCCAGGTACTTCTGGACCTGAAAAAAAGGAAAGAAAGAAAGAAAACAAGAGAAAGGGAGAGAGAGAAATATGTAATAAGAAAATGACTCATGAGTTTTAAATAGCAAAAAAAAAAATCAGGACATTTTATTTGTGAATATTAAACTACCGATACTGTAACATCTCTTGCAATTAATAACTTCATCAGTAAACAGTGGCAAGTGCTGTTTCAGCTTCATGTCTGTCAGTACTTCAAAGATATGCACTGATTTATTAATTTACTTATTTTTTTACCGAGAAAGTACAGCTGGCTGAAAAAAATCTTTTCACAGGAGGACTCGGGGAGAACAGTTCCACAAAATACAAACAGAAAATAACATACATGTACACATACACAACAATAAATTGTTTGAGCATACAGTTTAGAAAAAAACATAACAGGGAGAAAACAAAACCACTGAAAGATGCATATGCATATGCATAGTCAGAACAGTAACCAAAAAACAGTCATAATAATACAAGCAATACAATGATATGACAAATCATTCAAAAGTAAATCAGAATGAGTGCTTAGATTAACAAAGTTTTGACCCGCAGTAGTTTTTTTACTAGGACATGGTCATGAGAACTTTCATAACAATGTAACGTTGAGGAGAGCATGGTATGGTGTAAGTGGTCAAGTAGGACATGATAAGCTTATTTGACCAAGTAGTTATTTTAGTGCAGCAGTGGATAAAGATAGTTTAGGGTGATTAGGCAGGTGTGGTGCATGAGCAAAGACATGAAGCCTTTAGGTGTAGTTTCAAAAGCAGCTTGAAGGCTTTCAGGTTATTAGTTTGTCTGAGACAGGAGAATAGAATTCCAGACTTTAGAAATGTGACAAGAATGTAATCAGTCACCTGAACTACTGTATGATTTTATTGGGTGCAGTAAGAATTTGTCAGTAAAGTCCAAATTAGGAAATAAGGTTGGATAATAGTTTTAGTGCTTGACATTTTTCAGGTTGGAAAATTAGAGTCCGTACAGTTTTTAGCTGTGTGAATATTAGTGACTCAGCTCTAATTAATTTGTTTTAGTACTATGCAGTTATGGTGTATAATGCATAACAGCTGTGAATTTAGCTATTTTGTTGCAGTATTTTTCTAGTAAAGGGATTTCTGTAGCTTGCAGGTTGACAAATAAAGGAACACCACATAGGAGGGTGGATAACAGTAGAACAGAGGCAGTGGTTTGCCTGCCCTGGTCAGTTAGGTAGGGTTTAGCTCGATAAAGTGGCAAGTTATTTGTGCTTGCTTCAAGTGTTGGTAAAATTTCACAGCATCACCTATGATGACACCTACGAGCTTGGTGTGAGTTACAACAACTAATGGTGAAGAAAGATTTGTCACTAGAATATTATTTCAGTATGAACCAACTAAGTTTGGTCTTCTTAGGATTTAATAGTAACTGAGAGTTAAGGAGCCATTTTAATTAAGTTGAAGGGTTCTTGTGTGAAAGTTTGAAGTTGCAGGTTTGCGGCAGTGCAAATGAATGTGGAATCAGCATTCTGAGTAATGATAGCATGGTTACTTGCGGTATGTAGGTCACTTATGGAAACAGTAAATAGCAAGGGACCAAGGATAGATCCTTGAGGCACCCTAGTGTGCACTGACAGAAATGGAGAATTGCTATGTTCCCATGTTGCAGCTTGAAGGCTATCACTGCTGAACTAAGTGAAAGATGAATGTTGAAGTCCCAGGGAACAGTTTTAGAGTAACTTCTTTGTAATGCACTTAGTTTACCATGACTGAATAATTATATGATGTTCATTAATGAAATTCCATAACCATTCTGCAATTAAGTAATTTAAACGTTGTTGTTGTTGTGTCTTTCAGCTTTTCCCGGTTAGGGTTCGCCACAGTGGAACTCCGGTCCATTAATGATCGGCAGTACATTTTTACGTGCCGAGTTGCCGGCCCTGACTCACAACCTTCAACGAAGGTATGCCCATTCATGCATGTCTCCACACAGAAGATGCTCTAGCTGAGAATCGAACAGGACAACGTCTTACTGTGAGGCGACAACGCTACCACAGCACCACCACCGCAGTTCAATTAAGTAATTTAAACGTAAATAATGATAAGTACTCATTTGGGTTCAGGTGTGTTAGTACTGCAAATTCATCTTTGTAATACTGCATGTCCTTTATGAATAACTACATGAACTTCTGTAAGAAAATTTCATAAACATCAATGAAATGTGCATTTACTGACTTCTTACTATAGCTATATGTATGGCAGCCAAACAGGTTGCAGTTGGTGGTTGCACAACTATGTAATTTCACTTTAGCTTTAATTGCCATCTTAGTTCACACAATTCTAAGTGTTCTGGTAACACCCTCCCTTGACTGTCTAAAACTATCTGCCGCAGAACAAAAAAAAAAACATACATGTTTCATTGTGTTCTAGTATACGTGCATTTGTACTTCTACCATTTTTATATCAGTTAGATGTTCATACATTCTTTCTCTGAACTTTCTACAGGTTTTTCCTATATAAAATGCTGGACACTGCAGGCATTTTGCAGCACAAACAACACTTTTAGATTGACAAGTGAAATGTCCATGTATATTAACCTTATGTCTAAATTTTACCCCTGTTTCAACAACATTGGGGCACTGCCTGCACATTCCACATTTAAAGTTTCCAAAGGGCCTATTATTTTCCTACCCTATTATTTTCAAGTAGATTTTTAAAAGATCTATCCTTTTTGAACACAATAAATGGCTTAGTGCCTAATTTTCTACAGTCACATAATCCAAATTAAGGATGGACCAGTTTTTATTGACAATTTTTACTAGTTAAACTGTATTTATTGAATGTTGCAACAAAGAAGGTCTTTTTCTTTTTCTCCTCTATTCACTGCCCCTTCATCAATAACACCTGTTACATGTTCACCGTCACAAGATGTGGACTGATGACTTAAGATGGGCCTGAAAATCCCACTAGCTCTTTTTGTTTGTACTTCCATATTTACTTTCCACAGTAGGTTTGGGGTAACCCCTTCTCCTAAACATGTTGATAATAAAATTGGTTTCAGCTATAAAGTCATCATCATCTGTTACCATCCTGGCTGCTCTTACCAGCTGCCCTTTCATCAATGATCTTCTTTGGTATGAAGGGTGGCAACTACTGTAATCCACATAAAAGTTCCAGAAAGTTGGTTTTCTTAGATCCTTGATCTAAGTTTCGGCTTCTCTTCATCTATACTAATTTCTACTTCCAAATAATATATTTTCTCCTTATGTAAAGTGTGAGTAAATTCTAAAAAGGTGGTACTATTATTAATGTAATCCAGAAATTCATCCAAGAGCTCTGATGGGCCCCACCCAAACGAAAAAAAGGTCATCCAAAAACCTTGTGTAGTATTTTATATTTTCCACAAATCTACTTTTAAATATGTATTCAGTTCCCCAAAATGACATAATGTAATTTGCATACATGGGGGCACAAGCTACACCTACCACCTGCTTGAAGTATTGTCCCTCAAAGAAAATGTAATTATTGTGAAGAATGACTTCCATTAGGCCAGTTATCAGATTAATATAATCCTGTGTGTATTTCTTAGTCATACAAAGCTGTGCTTCAAGCTATTCTAAACCCTCCTTATGGGGTATAACTGAAAATAAATGTTTAACATCTATAGTAACAAAAATCATGCCCTCAAAAACCGCTACTTTGTTTAAATCCTTCAGAAAATCCCAGGGATCTTTAAATACATACTTAAGTTCTTCCACCCCTCTTTTAAATAAAAGTCTACTAACTTTGCCATAAAGTGGGTCTTGGATCTTTTTCCATCCACTATAGGTCTAAATGGGGGTTGATTCAGGTCCTTATGGATCTTAGGGATCCCAAAGATACTTGCAATCACCTGGTATCCATTTTTGATGTAATTATACTCATCCAGGTTAATTTGACCCTGAAAAATCATGTCATCCAGTGCGATATCTATCCTTTTAAAGGCAATGTTAATTTCATTTCGTGAAACTTCTATATAAGTCCCATCCACTAAAATAACATCCATACTGTTAATATAGTCTATTTTGTCCAAGATTATCATCCCATTTCCCCTTATTAGGTTTCATTACACAAATTTATCAGTGACCATATCAAATAAGCACACCCTTTCACTACCAGTCATGTTGTCATCACCCACATGGGCCTCTTCCTTCAACATTTGCCTAAAATCCACCTCACAAGTTTTTTTCAACACAATATATAAGATTATGCATAGGTGGATTAAACATACTAGGTTTTTTCAAAGAGCTTTTAACACAGTCTACATTTTCCCCATTTGAATTAAAGAATAAACACAAATTTAATTTTATAGTATATAACTTCAAATCAAGTAGTAAACCAGCAATAAGGCCTCTGCATGCAGGAATAAAAGTGAAACCCCTTAGACAGCACATTTGCATGCATCTGAGTAATATTCTTAGTTATACACCTTAAATCTTTTGCAGTGTTAAAAATAATATCAGGCCCTCTTTGTTGGTCTACCATTTCTTCATCAGAAATGTCAGCCACTATTGAATCAAATTCAAAAGGGCCATTCAAATTTAAATGTGGGTTAAAATCACTAAATAAATCATTTGAACAGTCAAAACCCATTAAAATGTCCATGGGAGCACTAAAATTGCTTGTTTCTGTGTTAAAATCACAAAATAAGTCACTTGTAGAGGCATTTTTACCTTCAATTGCAGTGTCCAAACTTATTAGAGTTTCTTCTGTTGCCAACTTCCATATTTTCATTTTGGTCATGCTCCTTGGGCTAAGTAATCACCATTCCTGTTGCTGTTCTCTTGTCGCTGTTGAAAATCCCCTGGATAATTGTTTCTTTCATTAAATTCAAATTTATTCTTCAAACGCTAAGATCTTCTCATACCTTCAGTGATTTCAGCATAAGTATTAGGCCTGTGTGCATTCTGCTGCTTTTGAAAACTTGGTGGTGATGGCATCTCTGACTCATGATTCCCACAGTTGTGACTGGCTGCAGTACAGTTATTTCCATGTTTGCCAGTACCTTTGAAGTAGGCACAATAATTTCTATATGCTTCCAAGTCCCTGTTGATTTTCTTCATTTTCCTTAGAAATATATCATTACAAATCTTGTCAGTCTTGGAAAAAATGTTATCATAGTTTATTTTATACTTCTCAAAGAGAACATCCTTCCTTAAAGCACCATTTATAACCTCAACTTCTTTATTGAGGTTTATTGAGGTTATCCATAGCAGTTAAGTTGTTTTTGATCATTAACTGCATCATTTCCAAGCCTGCCCTGTCAAAAATACTA
Source organism: Protopterus annectens (assembly GCF_019279795.1). NCBI lineage: Eukaryota > Metazoa > Chordata > Ceratodontiformes > Protopteridae > Protopterus > Protopterus annectens. The sequence goes on from NC_056735.1 coordinate 1,120,648,903, forward strand.
TGCAAGTCTCTAATGAAAGCAGGGTCTGTCGAGTCACCATTAGGATAATACCGCAGTCTCAACCCTTTAGGTATTTGTTTAAGTTCAACGTTTCTCTGCAGGTAACTATTCTCCAACTGCATTTTTTTGTATTTTAACAAGACACTGTCAAAACATTTTAAACTGTCCAGAAATGTCATACATGTTGTCGTTGGTACTATTCAGTTGCTGTTGATACACATCTGTATTCTGGTGAAAAGAAAAACGGTTGTGCTTCCAATCATCCATTGTATTCGTTCTTTCACCAGAGGTTGAATTACTTTGCTGTACATTCTCACCAGAAATAACAGGTGTGGCTTGTATTAATGGTAAGCCTAAACTTGAGTTCATATCATGCTTGCCACTTAGTGAGAGTCCCAAAGTTCTAAGTTGGTGAGATTGGTCTGCCAACTGCTAGCTAACCTGTTGTAGTAAAGATGTCAAATTACCACTGGATCCAGAACCATCCTGTTGGGTGCCATCAATGCTGCTGTTTCCATCCATAACTCACGACTAGGGAACCAGAACCACACAATAAGACTCCAAAGAAACAAACTGCAGCCAAGGACAGGATCTCAAATGGAAACAGTTCTCTTTATTGGATACAACCACAATAAATGTTAAGCGCTTTTGGCCCCCATAACCTTACATGGGACTTCTTCAGAACAAAAAACATCTGCATAGATCAGGTTTAAATATTATTCAAACACATATTCAACCAATCAAAGTTAAAAAAAACAATAAAACATTTAAAAAACATTAACCCTCAATGTTCATAAGCTTTCGTAAACAATATATACTATTATATTCACTCAGGCCGGGGTACTCCAATGCATTTAGCTTTAATTGCCATCTTAGTTCACACAATTCTAAGTGTTCTGCTAACACCCTCCCTTGACTGTCTAAGACTACCTGCTACAGAACAAAAAAACAAATACATGTTCATTGTGTTCTAGTATATGTTCAGATAGTGCATTTGTACTTCTACCATTTTTTATATAATTTAGATGTTCATACATTCTTTATCTGAACTTTCTACAGGTTTTTCCTACATAAAATGCTGGACATTGCAGGCATTTTGCAGCATAAACAACACTTTTAGACTTATAAGTCAAAATGACCGTATATATTAACCTTATAGTCACCCAGTCTTAATGTTACCCCTGTTTCAATAACATTGGGGCACTACCTGCACATCCCACATTTAAAGTTTTCAAAGGGCGTATTACTATGTTCTTTTCCTACCCTATTATTTTCAAGTAGAATTTTAAAAGATCTATCCTTTTTAAACACAATAAAAGGCTTAGTGCCTAATTTTTCTACAGTCATATAATCCAAATTAAGGATGGACCAGTTTTTATTGACAATTTCTACTAGTTAATCTGTCTTTATTGAATTAATAATCTTAATAAAAACACAAACCACCGATCCCAGCCAGCACTTGAATCCAACAAAAATCAAAATGTATCCCACACAGAAAACACAGAGTGATCCAAGTAAGTATTACACAGGTGGTCTTTTACAGACACTTTGTGGACGATATTTTTCTGCTTTGGAGAGGGACCATACAGTCTTACAGAGTTTTCACAGAATATCTTAATGGAACCACCTCCTATTTGAAATTTTCTTCTATTACTTCTAGTCAATCAGTGGATTTCTTAGATGTAGGTGTTATAATGGATGCAGAGAATGGTGTAACCACGAAATTATATAGGAAACCATGTTACTGTAATCAATTTTTACACACATACAGTATGCATCCTGTTCATGTGTTTAAAAGTGTTGTTAACAGTCAGGTATTTAGGGCATCAAGGCTCAGTGTTAAAAATTATGAGTTTGCTCGACAAACTCAACATTTAGAGAAAGCTTTTATTGCTAGGGGTTATGCTGAGAATGATGTTAGTGAAAGTGTTAGAACTGTTACAGAACTAAGAGGTGATAGAGCTAAACCTTACTATGATAGGAAATACATTAGGAATACAGAGAAGAGTGTACATAATGAAGAAAATAACAAATTAAACATTTGTCTGTATTACTCCAGTGATGTTAAGTGTTATAGAGACATCATAGAGAAACACTGGAAAGTTTTAACTACTGCTGGAGCTATTAGGAGTATTACAGATGAGAAACCCAAATTTGTCTATAAAAATATGAAATCTCTGAAACAGCGTCTTTGTGTCCCTAAGGGGAGCAAAATAGACTGTTGCCTGTGGACACTGTAAATGTTGCCAGTATATTGACAGTAGTGGAGAGTATACTCATCCTGATCAAAATAAAATTTATAAGTTTAATGTTCATGCTACCTGTGAAACTGCTCATGTTGTATATTTGGCATATTGCCCCCACCTGTTTTAAATTTTATGTACAGAAAATGGACAGGACCCTAAAAAAGAGAATTAAAGAACATTACTATCACATTAATAAAGGTAGTAATGTCAGTGGCCTGTCTAAGCACATATTAAGTACAGATAGTTCCCACTTTTTTAGGTTTATGGTGGTAGCACGTATCTTGGAAAATATCAGTAAGTGAGGCATTAATAATTTAACAGAGTAGATGGAATCTAAATGGATAATTAGGTTGAGAGGAGACTTTGGGCATGGCCTGAATGATAGGGTACCCATCAAACCAAGGCTTAGAGCCAGACTTTTGAACAAAAATAAATATATAAATTTATGAATTTTATATATGCTTTAATTAAATTTATAGAAATACTTTTTGATATATACTGTTTGGAAGGTTTTATTTGTATTTTTGTTGTATATAACCCAATGAATTTGTTTCTGTTACTTAGCTGCAGATGGAACGCTACTATTTTGGGATGTAGTTTTTTTATAGATGTAATATACCTTTTAGTATTAATTGTAGATACTCATGTGATCTATTGAATTGATTATATAAATGGTTATGTATGTGTTTTAGTATACATCTGATGAAGTAGCTTTGCTACGAAAACGCTTATGTATTTGGTGGTTTTATATTAAAGGAAAAAAATATACTGGAGTACTCTGCTGTCCTTGGATCCCTCTGTGTTTTCTGTGTGTCTTTATTGAATGTTGTAACAAAGGAGAAGGCTTCAGTTTGAGGTCCTGTCCTTGGCTGCAGTTTGTTTCTTTGGAGTCTTATTGTGTGGTTCTGGTTTCTTAGTTGTGAGGTATGGATGGAAACAGCAGCATTGATGGCACCCAACAGGATGGTTCCGGATCCAATGGTAATTTGACATCTTTACTACAACAGGTTAGCCAGCAGTTGGCAGACCAATCTCACCACCTTAGAACTATTATTATTATTATTATTATTTACATTTGTTTACCAGGAAATTCTGCCTGGGTGCAGGTCCTTTTTCAGTGGATGCCTGGGGAGAAAAGCTCCACATTATGTACATGATAGAGCTACAAAGTTGCAGCAATAGTAAACAACATTGCAGGTTGCTGGCTTTAATACAATAACAATATATTGATTATCAACAGTATATATAGAAAATGTTGCAAGTTAAGATAGTTTCTTGTCATTTATAATATTAGCAACAAAGTTGTCAGACAAGATGTTAAAGTATGTAAAGACAACTAGCTATTTCTGACTGTGGTTTGTAGTGGCGGTAGTATAATTGGGTTAAGAGTTTAGGTGGGGGGTAAGGGTGGGGGTGTTATTCTGGATTAGAACAAGGACAAATCCAGTGCAAATTTAAGTGGAATTTGAGGGCAGTCTTGAAAAGGCTGCTGGAAGGTAGAGTAGTTATAGAGGATGGAAGATTGTTCCAAAGTTTAGATATGGTACATGAAAATATGACTTCTCCTGCTGAGTTTTTGGGTTTGATAACAGTGAGTTGATTTTATTACTTGATCTTAGGGGCCTAGTGGGGTGATAGTGTTGGAAAAGGGTTTGAAGGGAAGGGATGTTAAGAGGGTGGTTAATAAGTTTATGAGCGAGGGTGAGTTGATTAAAGTGAAGGGGTTGTGGGAGTTCTAGCCAGTTTAGTTCTTTAAGGGAGATACAATGAAGGCTGTGGTAGGAGGTTCCAGTGGCAAATTTAGCAATTTTGTTGTAACAAGCATCCAGCTTGTGTAGGTCTGTCTGTCTAAGACTGGTAAGTATCGGGGATGCATAGAGTAGGGTGGAGATTAGCTGGGAATTGGCTATGGAGATTCTAGCTGCCTTGATTAGGAATTGGAGGCTTCGATATAATGCACCAAGTTTCTTGTGAACTTTTTTTATTGTGAGAGATATGTGGGTGTCAAATCTAAGTTTGTTGTCTATTTCCACACCAAGTAATTTTATGTGTTCTGATGGAGAGGTGATGGTATTGTTGTTGGCAAGAATGTTGAAGTGGGGGGTGTTTTGGGTGGCTTTGGAAGGTTGGAACAGGAGACGTTTTGTCTTACTTGGGTTGAGTAGGAGCTGAGCATTGGATAGCCAGCTTTCTACAGAAAATAATGATTTCTGTGTGATTTTCTGTAGTTCTGGTAGAGTGGGGGCAGAGCAGATGAGAGTAGAGTCATCTGCATACTGTATAAGAGATGCTTGTGTGGTGGTAGTATGTAGGTTGTTAGTGAAAAGTGAGAATAGCAGAGGGCCAAAAGTAGACCCTTGGGGAACTCTGAGAGTAACTGGGAGGTGAACTGATGTGTTATTGTCCCAGATTACTGACTGCTGGTGTCCATGTAGATAGCTGTGGGACCAGTTGCAGGCTGGTTGTGAGAAGGAGAGGTTGGAGAGAGTAGTAGCTCATGAGATACCATGTCAAAGGCCTTTGAAAGATCTAGAAATATGGCAGTAGAGAAGAGGACATTGTTTTTGTGATGAAGTATAGTGTTGGTGAAGGAGAGCAGAGGTAGAGCTGTGATATGGCCTGAAACCATGTTGGGTTTTGGAGATGAGATTATTAGCTAGGAGGTAGTTGAAGACCTGGGTGTTTTCAAGTATCTTGGAGAGAGGGGAGAGGATAGCAATGGGGCAGTAATTGGAGAGGCCAGTGGAGGGGGTGCCTTTGTGGAGGGGAATGATGTGGGATATTTTCCATATCGAGGGAACATAGCCTTCTGTTATGTAACGGTTGATTAGAATTGAAATTGGGTAGGCTAGTGTATCAGATGCAATTTTCAAGTATTCAGAGGGGAGGTTGTCAGCTGCGAGTTTGGTGGGTTTAAGTTTTGACAATAGTCTTTTTATGCTGGAGGTAGGTACTGAGGTGAAGAAGAAAAGAGGAGTGGGGGTTTAGGGTTAGGAGTTGGGGGCTGTTGTAGGGAAGTGTTTGTTTAGAGATGTTATAGTGTCAGTGAAGTGTTTGTTGAAGGATTCAGCAATACTGCTAGAGGAGGGGGGGAATGAATGGCTGGGGGGTATCAACCTTCCCTGGGTGGAGGATATTGTTAATAGTGGACCAGAACTGCTTAGGGTTGTGGTTGGTAAAGTTTAGGGTGGATTTATAGTAGAGGAATTTGCCTAATTTTATATGCTTTTTGGCTTTATTGTACAGTTCAAGGAATGATTGCCTGTTATTTTTTGTTAGTCGCCAGTGCTCCCAGGCCTTATCTCTGGATTTTATTAGGGTTCTGGTGGTCTTTTGTAACCATGGGGCACACCTGGATCTGACTCTGGCATTTCTTACAGGAGCATGGGTGTTTAGGATGAAGAGGAAGGTACTGTTGAAGAAGTGGACAGCCTCATCTAGGTTGAGGTATTTTAGTGGTGACCAGTTAATTTTTTGCAGGGAGGAGATGAAGGAGTTGGGGTTGAAGTTGGACTTGTTCCATATTTGCCTGTGGATAATGGGCTTGAGACTGTTTGTGTGGTGCCGAATTAGGAAAGTGGGGGAGTGGTCACTAAGACTGTCAGGTAAGCAGCCTGCTAGGTAAGAGTGAGGGGCTTTGTTGACTAGGATCCAGTCAAGTAAGTTATGATTGTTAGGGTTTTTGTTGATTCGGGTAGGGGATTGAATGAGTTGAGTGAAACCATGGAGATTAAGGTGAATGGTTGGGAGACTGTTATTACAGGATAGCCAATTGATGTTAAAGTCACCGAGAATGATGGTTTCCTGGGGTAGAGATAGAGTAGCCCAGCTCAGGAGATTTTCTAGGGGTGTGAAATTTTGCCCTGGTGGGAAATAGCATCCTATGATATTGATTGTTTTGTTTGGGTTTAGTTTGAGATTGACATAAAGGATTTCTTTATCATTGTGGTGAGGGGCAGATGAGTTCAGGAGTTGAATACTGAGGTGGTGTTTAAATATGAATGCTACACCACCTCCTTTTTTGGACAATCTGTCTATGCGAAGGATGTTGTATTCATGTGGAAGTATTTCCCCACTTTTGATGTGAGGTTTGAGCCAGGTTTCAGTTAGGAAGAGAATGTCTGGGGAATATATGCTTATGCTGGTGTGTAGTTCTTGGATTTTATTGCATATGCTTCTAATGTTTAGGGACATTATAAGTAGGTCTGTTGTTTTCTTGTTGGCTAGGAGTTGAGTTGTTAGGGGTTGCTTGGACTAGGGTTTGTGGTTGGGTTGGATTTGGGAGAACCAGGATTTGGATGGATGTCTCCAGTGAGGGCTAGTTTATAGACGGTGTTTAGGATATGTTTTATATACATAGTAAATTGCTTATGGTATCTTAAGGATATTTTATTTTTGAGTGTGTTAGGTGTTTGGTAATGAAGTGTGTGTATTGGAAGGATGATTTTGGTGGCAGGGGTTGTGTAGTTATAGTGTAAATGTTTGAGGGAGGGTGTTGAGAGAGTACAGTGGAAGTTGTTGGGGCATGCGACTGTGGAGCCTTGGTAGTATGTAATGTGAGCTAGAACTATGCAAGTTATAACTGCTATTATATTAGGTAGTAGCATGATTGTGTTGGATCTAGGGGAAGGGGGTGAGTAGTGGTGTAGCCTAATTGCTGGCAATTAGGGGTGGGGTTAAGGCTAAGAATAAATGTAGAGGTACTGGGGGTGGGTGAGAATAAGGGGCAGAGAGAGGAGCGTAGTGAACGGAGTGGGCTAGAACGCCCCCCCCCCCCAGGCTAAAGATTGCAGGGTAAGTGTCTAAATAGCCAAATTGTTAAGAGTTATTAGAATCGAGTAGGGAAAAACAATTAATAGACCTGACTATTATTTCTTATATTTCTTTTATGTCTAGGTTTTTATTTCCTTGTTGTTCACCCATACTCATGGGATTGTGAGACTAGATGCTCTTGCCTTCTCTGATACTTCTTGCAATTGTAGCTTATCTCTCCTACAGCTGTACAATATGAGAAAATAAAAAAATGAATGGGTTACTAAACCTGTGTGTGTGGGTGTGTGTGTGTTTTCCAAAGGACTACAATATCTAATATTTCCACATAGTTTCCTCATGTAGCTTTGATGTAGTAAAATAGCTGTACACTTTTTTGTTTTGTAATGTCCTTTATCCTGCATTTTGTCATGTCTTCCATAACTCGTGTATTAATCAATGTAAGCAATGATCTACAACATAGACCATAACGAAAAACTTATGTTTAAGTTCTGGGTATGAAGAAGAGAAGTTATTCATCCTGCAAAAAAGAAATGTTATTATGCCTATGGCAAAATGATGGAATCCTTTTCCGTTGGAAAGAGCAGTCAGTACTACATTCAGAGATACCAAATTCATTGCTGGGAGGATAGTAATGGAAGTATTAATCCACCTACTGAAAATAACCAAATCCAATAATAGCTACAGGGATTTCCTGTTATCAAACCAAATATCTAAGTACTGGAATTCCATACCCCAAACAATAATCAATACCACCAACACTTCCACGTTTAAACTACTACTAAAGGAACACCTCAACAACTGGCTCTGCTCTTGCACTAAGCGTGGCTGAACAATCACATATACCTTTCACCAATCCATATTATGCCCCCATCTCTTATTCTAAGTATATCAAACTATATCCACCCCTTCTACCTATTCTCTCCTTTCTAGTACTTAACTTCAAGTGTTCTTAACTAGTCTATGACAAGATATGTTTTTTTTGCTTAAGTAATCTCTTACAATGAGATGTTAAGTCTAATCATACTGTGCTACAGTAGTACTCAGAAGCATGCTTCTGACTCTGTTGATATTCCCTTTGTTTGTTCTTCCCGTTATATATTATTCATGTTATCATTTGTCTGGATAATATTTGCTATTTCATGTTATTTACTTTATACCTGAACCATTTATGTCTATAAGATATATTGCTTAATCACATCATCTTTGCTTGTAAGTTCATATACTGCCTTTTATTCTCTTGTTAAGATTCTTTTGCAATGGACCTTTTCTCCCTGGGCCTCCATTGAAAATAGGCAATGGCTCAGCCAGACTTTCCCAGTAAACAAATGGAAAATAAATAAATACTTATTGGTGAAAGTTTATTGCTGTTAGAAAGGCCAGAATCCTGCAGCTGTTGCTGTACCTATAACAAGTTTCAAGTGTACATTCTAAGCTGAAATGAATTATTGCCTTTAAGGCTCACTTTTTAAGATGTGCATTTTGCATGGCTACTCCATCATCATCAACAACCCCTTTTTTCTCATCTTTTACATGGGGTCAGAGTGTTGTGTCAACAGTTCACATCTATCTCATTTCAGTGCCACTCTTCTACCTTCTAAGACAGTCATGTCTGATTTGTTGCAGGTCTTCTCAAACACAACCTATCTCTTTGCTGGACCCCTTCATTTCTTCTTGTCTTCTTACTGTTTATTTCAAATCTTCATCTTCAAATTGTTATCTGCTATCCTTCACATGTCCAAACCAATGTAATCTGTTCTCTTTGACCTCTTCTGCATTTGGAGCTACTTTAGCTTCTACTCTGAAGTCATCAATTTGTCAAGCTATGTATCTCCCAGCAACCATCTCAAGCACTTCAACGCCATCATCTCAAACTACCTCAATTGCACTGCTTTCACTGCCCAGGTTTCTGTAGTATACTGAAGCACTGGTTTCACCATACCCCTGACAGTCTGTGACACTTGACTGCAGCCCCTCTAATTCTAGCTTTGACTTCCTCATTCAGACTTCCCTTTTCCTCAACCACCCCTTTCAGATACTTGAAGGTGTTAACCTGTTCCACTCTTTTCCATTCTAGCTCAGTTTTCAGTTTCTTCTGATTTTCCCCCATTTGCTGCCCTGGCAACCATCTTGTCTGCAATCAGTTTCATCCCTTGTGCCTTCAGTTTTCCATTCCAATTCCTTATCATTTGCTAAAGTTCCTAATCCGAGTCTGCAAGTTGTCTACATACAGCAGCTTTATATATTGATCTGTCCTCTCCAACCTCTTTGCATATCTGGTCCATCACTAGTATGAATAACAATGGGATCGGAGCTGAACCCTAATGCACACCCACTTCCAATGGGAGCTCTTCTGTGAGTCTAAACACTGTTCATACTAGTGTCACTGGGTCCTTGTACATAGCTTGCTCTAATTCTACCAATGTTTCTGCCACTTTGAACCATCTCAGGTCTGTCCAAATCGTTTTTTCCAAACTAGGAACATCTAAGATGGACTGCTTCCTCCTCTCTAGCTTCTTCTTCTCTCTGTATCACTGCAACAATTCAGTAAGTTGTGTTGCATCCTGATCTGAATTCAAATGGCTCATTTCCCATCTTATTTTCTACTATCAATTGTTTCTACTATCATTTATCAATATACTTTTCCAGCATGCTAGTGTAGTGTGGCTGGAGTTTGATATATCTACATGGCCCACAGTTGTGAACATCCTCTTTGTACACTGGCAATAGAATGCTTATTCTTCAGTGATATGGGATACTCATTTCTCTCCATACTGCTATGAGTACCCTAAGGGGTCATTTCTCCACTAACTTATGCAATATCTTGATCATATCTGCTGTGACCTAATTTCAGCTTGCTGCTTTCCCTGTAGGCTGTCTAGTGACAGTATAGCTTCTGTGGAGATTTCTTCATTCAGAAGCTGTAGGAAGTATTCCTTTTATCTGCCTTTGATATTCTGTGCACTGGTGAGCAGGTTGTTGTGCCCTTTATGAATGGTGTCTGTCTGACTACTGTTTTCAATATTATTCTGTCCTTGCCTTGCAAACTAATAGAGTTTCTTTGTGCCATCTGCTGAAACACTTCCCAGAAGCTGGAAGAGTGTCTCGAATGCCTTATTTGCTACTGCAACTGCTCACCTAGCCTCTTTTTCTGTCAATCAGTATTCTGGGTTCATCTTTCTATCTCCTACCTTTTTCTGCTTTTTTTGTTAAACACTTTTACTGAATCATCACTTTTGACATAGATACATTTACAATGATATAAAAGTAATCAAACTGTATTAACAAGTTAAAATTAACAAACATTACACTTCACATATAATGATTTATTTTGATAACTTCCTTGACTTCTGCATTCCATCACCAACTTTCTTTATGTACCTTATTTCCATACCTGTCTCAGACACATATCTGCTAATGTCACACTGATGTTATTAATATGGTATTGCAATGGTGTTTTCATTAGTAGGCAGACCTGAAAATATATGTATATCAGTAATCATGGCCTAAAACACTGCAGTTTGCATTAATACAAACCTAATTAACAAGCTCAATAACCCCCCCCCCATCAGGCGTTTGGTCCCTCTGAATGTAACATTTACAGAACTTGAGAAAAGTATTGGAATTTCCCAACACATTACTGATAACAGAATATTGCTGCAAAGGCCCTTGGGAGTGCAAAAGTAAGTAATAGACGTCTGACAAAAGATTCACTAGACAAACTGAGTTATGACCATGGTAATCCAGCACAAGTAATAGCACCAACAGTAGCATTAATACTGAAGTGCAGTTTATATCATCATACAACCCAAATGCTTTAATTTATAGTAGAAATGAACAGTAACTAGAAAAAAATGTATGCGATACACCCACCCTTCCAAACCTTCCCAACAGTTATGCCCACAAAGCACTCTAACGCACCTCATATAACTATACAGTATATGCATGTGTATAACTATGTATTTATATACATACATATTTATATATATTCTATACATTTACATATATATATATATATATATATATATATATATATATATATATATATACACAAAAAAAGGAGTACATACCATTTACTGTAGAATTCTGGCTACCTTTAATGTACCTCTGAAACTGATAAAGCCTGCTACCCCTACTAACTTCAGCAGGTCACAGTACCTGAGACAGCTTGCTCTTTGGAGGGGGGATTGTAAGACATGAAATAACTGCATGTCTCGCAAGACGTTCTCTCAGAAACAAATCATGCCATGGCAAGAAGCTTTATTTTTGTGGAATGCTATTGACAGCTACTGAGATTACGCAGAATGCAAATCTAACATGGAAGAGTACAAAAAAGTAATTTACGTTGTTGCCTCACAGCAAGAGGTTCTCCCATTCGATTCTCGGCTTGGGTTGGGAGTTCCTTCTGTGTGGAGTCTTCATGTCCTCCCCACGGTCGAGTGGGCGTTCGAAAGACATGCATTGAATGGGCGTACCTTCGTTGAAGGTTGGGCATCAGGCTGGTAACTCGACACCATAAAAAACAACTGCCAATCATTAGCGGACCGGAGTTCTGCTGTGGTGACCCCTAGCCGGGAAAAGCCGAAAGACAAACAACAACAACGTGCATGAAACAAAGCACTGGTCAGCTTAGGTAGCAACTCTTCAATATTCTTTCCAGTCATAATTATGACCATTCTTTAGTCATGTCCACAACCTCAAAGGCAATACACAATTGTGTGCAGAGCTCATTGTAAATGGAGCCACCTATACTGAGCCAGAAGATATAGCAAACCTCCTGGCTCATAAATTCAGTTTCAACATTAGTCCTCTCTCCCCCTTAACCTTCCCTCAAGAAATATCATCTAATATAACTCCCCCTGCTATCACTAGGGAACAGGTCCTTAATGCTCTCTCTAAGACCAAGAACACTGCATCAATGGGCCCAGACAATACCCTAGGATGCCTTCTAAATAGCATGAAATGTGACCTATCAGGGCCTCTGGAATTACTATTTAACTGTATCCTCCAAACAGGCTTTGTGCCTCATGAATGGAGAACGGTGACTGTCACCTCTCTGCACAAAGGTGGGCCATCTACAGACCCTGGAAACTACAGACTCATAAGTCTCACTAGTATTTTATATAAAGCCATGGAAAGAATTATCATGGAGATGATCAACAGAGATATAGTAAACCTCCAGACACTGGACCCATGCCTACTCAACCTGGTTTACTTCTTTGAGAAGGTCACCAAAGCAATGGATGAGGGCAAAATCATTCACACTGCCGACATTAACCTGGCAAGGCATTTGACACAATTCCCCATTCGAGCACTGTTGACAAACTCAAGAGGTTAGGTACAAACCTGTATGTCACCCAGTGGATAGCCAACTGGCTCACAGACAGGACCCAGGAAATTAGAATTGGGGAGTCCACTTTTGCAAAGAGGCCAGTTACAAGTGGAGTCCCTTAGGGATCAGTCGTTGGACAGCTCCTTTTTGGCATTTACTTCTCAGAAGTGAAGGCCAATGTCAGTGGTCTCTGGCTGATTAAATTTGCAGATAATTACAAATTAGGAGCTGTCAAGGAATCTTACACTGACACAAATGTTCTTCAGGAGGGAGTGACATAGACAAACAACTGGTGTCATAGTCACGGACTAAAACTAAATGCCAAGAAATGCATAATAGTATCCTTTAGGAAGTCATCCATCCCTGGTAACTATCATATTGATAACACACCCCTTAGAGTTCACCCAGTAGTCAGGGACTTAGGAACACACATATATAGTAATCTAGCCTTTGATCATCACATGCAGTACTGTGGTGAGGAAATCATTCTATGTTGCACAATCTATAAACAAAGGTATGGGATCTATGCCCAGGGAAGCCATTGTTCAACTGTATTCAGCATTCATCAGACCTATCAAAACGTCCACAGAGGTTCCTCACCAAAAGAAAACAGGGCGTAAGTAATATATGGAACGTCCACAGAGGTTCCTCACTAAAAGAATACAGGGCGTAAGTAATATGTTCTATACAGAGTGCCTCAAGGCTCTATCCCTGTATTCTGTCTCCTACAGGCTTTTGAGGGGAGATCTATGCCTGGCATACAGGGCATTGTCAGACTCCACTCTGATGGACCTTCTGCATATCCTCAAAACAAACAGTACCAGAATTACCCGTTCTAAAGACTTAAACATTGCCTGTGATATAAACAGGACTGGCTGGAGAGATAGGTATGTATCCCAGAGACTACCCTATCTATGGAACATGCTCCCCATCCATGTGAAGCAGAGTTCCTCCCTAGTCCAATTCAAGTGCAACTTGGACAAATGAATGGGAAACCAGGAATTCAGCCCTAATTTGGCACCTATGTTTCTGATGCAAATAGGTAATGTGTAAACAGTTCATGTCCCAGACCCATGCTTATACTTATCAAGGGTATCATAACCCATCAGACATTTAGGATGCATGGCTACCCTTAAAAAGGCCTTTGTGGTCGTTAGCCTGCTAAACACCTATGAACCTATAATTCAGATTCTTAAGCTGACAGCAACAATATGCAATCATCATCTAGTGATCTAGAGTGTTAGATTTCAAAATATTCTCAAATTCTTGAGTTGGTGTCCTATGATCTCATGTTTTCCCTTCATAAAAACAATGCTGCATTCATTACAGAACTTGTAATAAAAACAAGGACAAACACAATGGCATACTATCTATGTTTCTAACTGCTTATCCTAGGCAAGCAATGTTCAATAATATTTCTTTGTCTATAAGAAAGGAGAGCTGCATCTTCTTATCCAAACCTGCAACAGACAGCACCATGTCTCACTCACAACAAACAAACAGGTTTTCTGGCCTAGTTTGTTCAGAAGCTGTATTTTCATACAGAGATTTATTCTGACAGTTGTAATGTCTAAAATAATTGTACTACAGAGAATCCCTTATCACTTGCGTCTTTTAATTCATTCATTAACATATTACTTTTATCTACTTAAGAAAGTGGGTACAGGAAATTTGAGCCTGAGCTAGATCAGATAACCATCTCAATATTTCCTTTCAGACTACTATTGAAAATTACTGTGGTAAGGCAGACACAAACAGCAGGATAAACAAACAACTACTTAAGTGACTGAATAGTAGAAAACAATCTCCCTAGGATTCATTAACAATCATACATACTTTTTGTTAAGCCTAAATGATTTAAGTGTGTTAGCATGATAAACAGCAGTACTTATGAGTGACTGAATGATAGGACACACTCTCCCTGAGATTCTTTAACAATCAATCATACATACTTTTTGCTAAGCCTACACAATTTAAGTGTGTTAATGTGATTAACAGCAGCGCTTACTGACTAGGCATGTTGCTTATCAAACATAGACATTTATAAGCACCTTTTCATAGCCAGCAGAAGTGATAGCAGCCATGAAAAGGTGCAGGGTAGCTTGAGCGCACAAATGTATGCAAAAGAGAAACATGCACGGACAGCTTATACAAAGTTAGGGCAGGCTGACTGAAAAAATTAAGATGAAGTTGAAGTAAATTGGGGAGAATGTACACATAATACAATGGGATTACTGCAGAAATATGTATGAAGGGAGGGTAAAAGGGGAAAATGTACTCAGATAATGATGTTGAATGTACTTATGTCACAAATAAGTTTTAACATGAATACTTCAATACCAATGTAATAATAATTAATCCTGACCATAATGATCACAATGAGAAGAAAAGAATTACAGTACTGCATAAATGTTTGGATGAAGATAAGCAACACAGAGCATTATTACTTGGAAAATAAGTAATGCCTGTGAGAAATCAATGACACAGTCAACATGTTCATCTTGTCAGACTCAAACACATGCCAGGACAGATATCAAAAACCTGAGCATCAACCACTGATGCCAAAGAAACAGACATAATGCTTGTGTCATGAAGAATACTCTCAAAGGACTTACAACACTTTCCTGTTGTAATGGGTATGGATCCCCTACCTTGGAGCATTAGGCTTTAAAAATGTGGCCCTCTGACTGTGCCATACCTATTTTTTTTTGCCTAAGCCACTCCTGTATGACACAGTTATGAGAGACACATGTTACCATATTCAAGCCAATATCTGTTGTACTACACATTGTACACAGGGGCATAGTGACTGACTGCCACAGGAGATAGCAATGGAGCATGTCATAAATCACTGAAACTAATGTATGAAGCAAGAAATGACTTTTGATAATAATTTGTACAATATTAATTTGTCAGAATGATGAAAAGGACGAACCTATATTAATATTCACATAACTATGAGCAGTCCAGTACCAATGTTTCTTGGCAAAGGAAGCTTTTTCCATTGTTTTGTACACAAAATGTCCCAGAATTGAACCACACTCTGGGTAGATATGCTACACAAGTCAGTACTCAATGTATGTGCCACAGGAGCACTCACACCAAGATATTCCCAAAACAATTACTTCACTGCCAAGAAATCACAAAATGCATTTATATTTGTTTGTCCAATGTAAAAATGGATAATAATAAGTTGATGCAATGGTGTTGTGTAACGTCAGAACATTCATATAATGTTGCCCTTTGCTAGAATTGAACAGTAACTCCACCGACTTAAAAAATATGCATGAATCACATACATCCACTTTGGGAGACTTAACATAACTCTGAGACTCCACCTATATGAAGTCATTATATCATATGATTGTGCTGAAAACAATTTGTATGAGATAAAAGGGATGGGGGAGGCTGCTCCCACCATAACTGTACAACGTATAATTGTGGTGGATATCACTGATTCATTCATTCATACACAACAGTGTAAGACCACACAATGCTTACAGTTACTCAATACAGGTTTTCAACACATGACTATGGAGACAAAAACTACATGATATTGTAAAGAATGAACATGCCTTGGTAGAATTGTTGCTAAAATTGTAAATATATTTGGGTATTTAAAGACATTACATTGCGTTATTGCTGCAAGGTATGTGTGTGCCTGCCATTTGTTTAACAAACTGTTGCTGTACATCAATTTGTCACACATTGTTTGCTGCTAGGCATACCCAAATACATGTGATATGTAATGTGTTCATCACTGTGACAGTAGAATGGCAATCATGCACAATCTGTGGATAATCCTAGAGATGAACAGATGACTTATCAAAGCAACAACATACAGAACATTGTCTCACTTCTTCATGCCAACTGTAATGTAAAAGAAAAAACGAGCAGGCACCAGGAACACAAAAACACTATTGACTGTAACGTAAGGAAAATAAAATCAAATGTCATCAGTCTTAAATAAAGCATTTCTCCATGAATAAATGATCCTACATTTGTAAGAGGAATCACCATCAATACATGTACACAGCAGATGTGTATGATACTAATATTACTGACATGTACATTCACTCATACTCAGTCAAATCAGTAACTACATAAGATCACAAGCTAGAGAATATTGCCTGAATTACAAGCGTCACCCCAGATATTGGTTTACAACTGTGACAGTGCACATTTGAATGGATGACATCACCAATGTTTAATAGCTTGATGGTTATGCCAAAAAGTGACAGAAGAGCACAAAAACATTGCACAGCTGCACATCATATATGTAGTTGAAGCCTTTTCTAGATAGCATAAGAGAAAAACACACACTCACAGAAGAACAGAAGACAACAACTGCTGGATTCAAACTACCTACTTATCTACTTACAAGTCTACAAAGCAGGGTAAAAACAACCAGCACCAGAGGAGAAATTGTATTATAGCTGTAATATAGTGCAGTTTTGTAAGCATTATCTAATCATTGCATTTCCAAAAATGGGCTTTGCATATGAATGCAGCACTCTGTCACTGAAAATATGTTTCCTAAGTGGAAGTGTACATAACGGTGGTTGTGACAGAGCCAACCATATATGATAGTAATGCAGTCACACTATTTAAGCAATGATGGATTTGAACTACCTACTTATCTAGTTACACAGTCTAGAGAGTAAAGTATAAACAGCCAGAGCCACAGGGGAAGTTGTACTAAAACTGTGAGTTGCAGTATTGAAAACATGTTGCAATCATTGTATTTCCAGAGCTAGGTTTTACCTGGGGAAATAAATTTACAGGATAGACCATTGCCACTGAAAATAAGCTTCAAAACAGGAAATGTGCATAAAGGGTGTTGCCATGGAGCAGCCAATTGTACATGATAGTACACAAAGTCACACTATTTAAGCAATGTTCGATTCAAACGTTCTACCTATCTAGTTATAAAACCTAGAGAACACATTATTAACCACAAACACCACAAGACAAGTCTGACTTTTATAGTGAGCGAGTGCACTTATGAAAGTAGGACCTCATCAGTGTGTTGCAGAGAAGATGGTTGCAGTAAAAGTGAGATAATAGGAGGGAGAAGTCCTCTCCCAGTGCAAATGTTTCTCTGGGTGGAAGTAGATACAACACTTCTATTGATGAAGCTACATGTATTTGACTGTTGAGATGAGCGCGCGTACACACACACACACACACATACATATATGGGCACACAAATTAGTGTTGTTAGATTCAAAGCCCCTACCTGTCTAATTACAGAGCCTGCAGAACACAGTATTAACCACAAGTGCTGCAGCAGAAGTCTGACCTTTTTAGTGAGAAAGTGCACTTATGAAAAGATGACCTCATCAATGTGTTGCAGAACAAATGTTTGTATTAAAAAATTGGGATAAGAGGATGTAGGAGTCCCACTAAACTAAACAAGTTGTTTAGTTTTAATCTACATGCTTCTGAAGAAGTCCCGTTTATATGCAGGGATGAAAATGCTTAACCAAAACTATCTTGTAATACATTTGGACTTTTTAACGAGTGTTGAGTTTTTAACTATTCACTGGTGGAATTGTGTATTTGCCTGTATTTTGCCTGGAGTACACTATGTGAGTCTCTGTTTGCTGGTGTTTGTTTTTTTAGTTCTTGGTTGCATGGACACTTGCAGGAGTTTCTGTTTACTAAATATGATAAATAAATATGTACACCTTTGCCACATATGACAAGCAGAAACATGTATTTGACTAAGCCATACTGGACATATGCTTTCAAAGTTAATAATTACTTTTTTGCAAAAATTGAATTGGAAATGTCATGCAGTACTGCATTTAATATTTCATAAATACTAACCAGTAATAACATCTAATGTTTGTTTCTGGGTATTGAAACCACACACACAGTTAAGCTGGGGTACTCGCTGCTTAATGCAAACACTAAGATGTAGGCATGTATGCTTGATATAAAAGTTTAGGTATGCCTGGCGAAGATGATATAGAGTGATGGACTGAAAATACTTCTCTGTCTTGCATTCAGACCAGATGTATACTTATTGCGTGCCTCTCTGCAAGAAGTTAGTCTCCTCCAATGTCCCTCATGGTTTTCTGCTATCACTTCTCCAGCTGTACAGTAGAGAAAAGAAAATAAAGATATTAAAGCATAATGAATAACTGTCCCAGCTGGCTAAGCAATGCTATGGTATAGCTGATGGGTCACTATACTTACACAAATGAGGGGTGTTTGCAGTCTTAAATTCATCCTCCTATTGGTTCAGGAGATCCTGCTTGCACCTCTTTGTGTCACTGCAGTAGTGACAACATTACTCCACAGTGCGTGGAATGCCATTTGCAATGGAGACAGCTTTAGCCAAGCTATTCCAAGTATCAGCCTTATAAAAAGATTTGATATAACCCCCCTGCAGCAGCCTTCTACTGTAGCACTTGAGAAGTGTCACAAAAATCCTGGACCCCTCAGCGCTCTACCTTTGTGCTCTAAATGGAACACCATCTCAACCTTCAACAGACATGTCAGCAAATGTTACTTTAAAAATATGTGTCTGAATTAGTGCCTAAGTCAGATCTCACAAGTAATAGCTTGCTGAATTTGCACAATTGAAAGCACAGCAATGGCTTGGCAGGCTTACTGCCAGTGACTGCATCAAAAAGCACAGGTGGAAAATATGGTAGTGAGATATGACCATGTGTGATGCTCAATCTATTGACACATGTTCACTGAAATGATTTATGCTGTTTGTTATCATTGTTGGTGGAAAAAATGGTATAGCTTGTGACATATTGGGCTGTTGGGACTTACACACCAATAAGATTGAGTAGTACCACATGGGAATTGAAACTATGAGAAAAAAAGGATAAAATGTTAAACTTTGTTTATTAATTGTTAGTATCTTAGTAACTTTAATTAATCATGGGATTGCATTTCTGCATAAACATCAGTATTTGTAATTGTACCTACATTTCCAATGCACAGAGTTGCTCAACCTGAGTAATACTTGTTGGGATATGTTACACAAATACTTCCCAAGGCATACTGTCCTAAACACAAACTTATATGCAATGAGTCAACAATTATAAAAAAAGCTACCGTGCCTATCAAACCTCTGCAAGTGCAGTTCAAATATAATCATCACGTTTAACTTACCATACTCACATTATATGGGGTTTATATAGCAAGCATTAATGATACATTTCTTGCAATAGACACAGTTATGACAACCATTTGTATCTAATCAAAATGTTGTGACAAATGGCATTTTGACCCCGCCCCCTGTAAAAGTATCTGTAAAGTGGATTCAAACCATACATCACCTGCCTTTTTTCTCTAAGATAACTGCACTTAAACCTTTTGCCACAAAGAAAGTTAGCAGACAGATGCATTTTCTTCACTCAGTCCTATCCAAAGTATTGATGGCAGTCCACTGGCACCAGGCCTATTTGCACTACTAGAAGGTAACCCAAATTAAATGTTTCACTTTTTTCCTTTGGTGATGAACTCCATTTTGGTGCTACCAATCAGCATACAAATGCAAAAAAAAAAAAGTGTATTGCAAACTAACACAATTAAATGTTATATCTAGAAAGGAACACAGCACTTATAGCATTAACATGACACATTCATCCTTTTCATACATCTTGCCACATCACAAGTAGCAATTAGGCTACACATCATCAGGATTTCATGTAATCCCATTTGCTTTGAAAGGAGATACACAGAGAATGACAGAAGGTTATTCTTGACATACTACATACAACTACCCATGACATAAAAGTTTACAATAAAATGTACTACTGTCAGGAATGGATACGTTCTCCAGCATATACCATACATATACCAACATTACTGTTTTGTGTTATAACACTTTAAAAATGCCAAATGTTACAACATTCATAAAACATATTATTAATAAGGAGCAGAAGTGAGTTTACAACAGCAACACATTTGTAACATCAGTTCACATGGACTACGGGTATGATTTTTTGCATTTATTACAGACTTTATCCTGTTCATTTCATATAAAACATTGTTCCTCAGTGTTTATTCTGAATCCAGTCATAAAAAAATCTGTGAAATGTATTTGAAGTCTGCATTATGTGGCCTCTTTCTCTAAGCTTACTTCACTTATATGTTATGTCACAGAGATAGACAGCTGGCAGGTGGAATTTCTTCACTCGGTACTGTCCAAAGTGCAGACAAAAATCACACCAACACCAGTAAGTGAACTGTCATTCACTACTAGGAGCCACTGCCAGTCAAGAATGTGCAATGCCAAACAAAACACAAATGATGAAGACAGAAAAAAATAATAATAAAGGAAACATTATATTAAACAAACAGTTAAAATGTATATTTGTGATGTTTCCTTGATCTTATTTCTTTGTAACATGAACATATGTTCCTTAAACATCACTACATTCCCACAAACAGCACCTTCTCTGGATCTGAGCCATTAAACCAGGACATTAACAGCACACACTGTTTGTCACATAGATTTCAAATACTGGCCAAGGCTCTTGACACCCTCATAGTGCCTTTTTTAGGCAAGGCTCAAAAGACAAACCCATTGCCGTAAATAGCACAAGGATAAAAAACTGAGGGTAATGCTACTCAATGCCAGAAGTCTAAACCTCAAAATGCATGCACTCAAGGAATTCCTCAGTATGGAGAAAATCAATATATGTGCAGTAACAGAAACCTGGTTTAAGGCTCCAGAGAGCACCCTAGCACTAACAGGCTACAACTCATACCATACATTTTGGCCACAAAACCCAGACCGAAATACAAAAGGTGGGAGGAGTATCTATATTCATCAAGGATACCTACACCTCCAGGTTAGTGGCACAGCACGATGCTTTAGAGATCATCCACGTGCAACTAACAGGCAAAACTGCTATTCAAATTATAGCTTGCTACAGATCACCCACCATGTCCCAGGACCCCCACTCCGCATTCCTGGAAACACTGGGAAACAAAGGTCCTACCAAACACCCTGATATTGGGTGATTTCAATTACCCAAACATTAACTGGGAGAACTACTCAAGTACAAACTCCCTTGCACAACATTTCCTAGAATTTATAAACTCAAATGCCCTGGATCAACTGGTCAATACCCCCACCAGATGTGACAACATAGTGGACCTGGTCATCACCAACATGGGCGACCGGTGTTCCACACTGGTGGTCAACCCCTCGCTGGTTAGACCTGACCATAAACTAATCACTCTGGATATCCACATTCTGCCACCACTCCCAGTCAAAGAAACCACCATGAAAAACTTTTCAAAAGCAAACTTCACATTACTTAAGACCGAGGTGGGAAATTTCAAAACCCCATGCTAAAGGATAAAGTTGTCCAAGCTGCACAATCCTTTACTAATGCACTATATGGGCACCTACAAGAATGCATGGATCATGCTATCTCAAACTAAACCAAGACTCACTCCTCCAAGAAAAGGAAACCAGTCTGGTAGACCCCTGCCATAAACAAGCTATACAATAGAAGGAGGAAACTAGTACAGAAAAGAGTAAAATCCTAAGAAGGGAAGACATCCCTGATCAGTATCAGCAAGAAACTACGTTCCCTCATAAAATCATCCAAGGCTAGCTTCGCAAGAAAAATTGCCATGCACTTCAAAGATAACCACAAGGCATTCTTTAGCTATGTCAAGAATCTAAGTGGCAATTCTCAGATCTGCTCAGAGTAAGTGCAGAATGGCAACAAATACACTGAACTGACCGATATAGCCAACATCCTGGCAGACAGGTTCAGTGCAAACTTCACTCCCCTCTCACCCCCAAAAGGGCCCATATCTATACCAGAAGAATGTAGTGCCCCTGAAATCACAGACACTCAGGTTAAAACAGCCCTCTCCAAAGCCAAAAACACAGCATCAATGGGACTGGACGGTGTTCCAGGCTGCGTCCTACATGAGCTCAAAGATGAACTAACCCCTCACCTAAACACACTATTTAAACTCAGCCTCTCCACAGGCTATGTGCCCACAGAGTGGCGCACAGCAAGGCTTATTCCGCTCCGCAAAGGTGGAGCCACAACGGACCCCGGGAACTATCGCCCTATAGGCCTGACTAGCCTGGTCTGCAACGCTATGGAGTGCATCTTCATGGATCTCATTAACAGACATTGGGAACCTCCAAACACTGGACCCTACCCAGTTCGGCTTTGTTAAGAACAGATCATGCCTCCTAAACCTGGTGGACTTTTGAGACAGTTACCAAGGCTACAGACGAGGGAAAGGTGGTCCACACAGCCTACCTTGACCTCACAAAGGCCTTCAACACCATTCCCCACTCAGGTATTCTAGACAAGCTCACCAGCCTGAACATAAACCCCCAAGTCACGAGATGGGTTACCAACTGGCTCACAGACAGAACTCACATGGTAAGAGTTGCCGGAGTTAGGTCTGACTCTAAACCGGTTACAAGTGGCGTTCCACAAGGGCTCAGTCCTAGGACCCCTGCTGTTCGGCATATACTTCTCAGAGGTACAGGTAAGCATAGGAGGACTATAGCTGACCAAGTCCACAGACGACTGCAAACTTGGGGCTATAACTGACTCTCCAGTTGACACAGACATCCTTCTAAAAGGTCTCACTGAGACAGATACCGGCTGTCAAAACCATGGCCTCAAGCTAAATGCCAAAAAGTGCAAAGTCATCCCCCTTGGAAAAAACAAAGTACCCACAAACTACCACATAGGTGGTAGCCTCCTAAATATGGAAGATGTAATAAGGGGTCTGGGAACCCACGTAGATAGTAACATCTCCTTTGATAATCACATTGCCAAAGTGGTTAGAAAATCCTTCTATGTGCCTAACCTAATCACAAAAGGGTTTGCATCCAGATCGAAAGAGGTCATTGGGCCCCTCTACACATCACTCATCAGACCCATCATAGAGTACAATGCCCCATTTGGGATGTACCTTACAAGACCCCTGCAGCAACTGGAAAGACCACAGAAGTACCTCACCAAGAGGATCACTGGCCTCAAGTAGATGCCCTATGCAGCTCGACTAAAGAAACTCCAGCTGTACTCGTTTGCATACCGCCTACTCAGAGGTGATCTCTGCCTGACATACAAGGCCATGCCCAACCCAGAATTGATGGACATGCTCCACCTAAAGAAAACCATATCCCCTCAAGCCACATGCTCCAGGGATCTAAATCTCACCACAATAATAAATAGGACGTGCTGAGAGACTTCCCATGATCTGGAACAATATTCCAATCTGCATTAGGCAGAGCTCCTCGTTAACCCTCTTCAAGTGAAACCTTGATGAGTTGATGGGAAACAGAAAGTTTACCCCAGGGATCATTTCAATGGTTCTGCTGGACAGAGGCATAGGGAACTACTCTAAGGGGGCAGCGAAAGCCAACACATTCCGGCTAGGCTTATATATGCCTTCGGGCACATAGCGTATTAACCTATGAACATATACTAGGAATAAAAAGCATATTACATATACTCAAGATGTGATACTGTATCAATTATTCATGCTTAGTACTCGTTCAGAAATTGCTGTAAGCACTAAGTAAGCTACAAATGAGTACAGCACTCAACCTTCCTCATTACCTTGAGGAAAACAGTTTTTGTATTTACTTTCCTCACTTGCTTAGAGAAAAACAGCTCTTGTACTCACTTTCCTCACTTGTTGAGAGGAAAATAGTTTTTATTAAGGCATGTCCAAGGGTCACATCCCAGTGTTCTCTCCCTGTCTATCTGATGAATCTGGGCATCTTAGGGCAATGTAGCAACTGCCTCATGTACACAGACAACCCTATCCTCCTACCACCCAACACTACAACCTGTGAGAGATGCACTTATCTAGCCAAACTGGAGGTAAAGCTCTCTCCAACAAAGATTGAACTTGATAGTCAAGAGGAGAAGGTAAACACTTGCACCACACCACATTCATCACACAATCCCATTAAACCTACAGCACCAAAATCCACACATAAAAACACAAAAACATTCACGGAGGTTCTCAATATTAATCTACTCAAGCAACAGAGACCTCCAAAGCAGAAATGCAAGCAACCTCCACCCCCCCCCAACACAACCCAAATGACACATAGCCCACAGACTCAGTGTGCCACTCAACCACAGCCCATAAGGCAAAACAACGTACCCAACACACTAGTCATAGGTGACTCTATAGTCAGGCACACTGATGTCCCACTCACCAGGCTAAACAAGGAGAAGGTTACCGTCAGCTGCCTGCCGGGTGCCAGGATCCGCCACATAACCTACGCACTCAGGTCACTCTACTACAAGTACAAATATGCCTCTGTCATTGTCCATGTTGGTGTGAACGACCTGAGACGTACCTCCCTGCACTACATGAAAAGAGACATGGAAGAGCTCTCCGATCTTGTAGCCCAGGCAGGTATGACCCTAGCCCCGAGTAACATCCTGCCATCGCCCAGAATGATACTGCAGTACAAGGACAAAATGACTGACTTCAAAAATTGGCTAAGCTTATGGTGTCATTCTAAAGGGATCCAGTATCTGTCTGCCTGGGATGACATGGTCGACAGACCATGATGCTTTGCCAGAGATGGCCTGCACCCATCACCCCTGGGATTCTGGATATTGGCTAAGGCTCTTGCCACCCCTATAGTGCCTTTTTTTAGGCAAGGTTCAAATGACAAAGTCACCACCGTAACAGGAGCAGGCAAGCAAAAACTGAGGGTAATGCTACTTAATGCTAGAAGTCTAAATCTCAAAATGCATTCACTTGAGGCACTCCTTAAAATGGAGAACATCGATATCTGTGCAGTGACTGAGACCTGGTTCAAGACTCCAGAGAGCACCCCTGCATTACCAGGCTATAACTCATACCACACTTTTCGGCCATCTAACCTGGACTGGAATACCAAAGGCGGAAGTGTGTCCATATTCATTAAGGATATCCACATCTCTAGACTAGTTGCTCAGCATAATGCATCCGAGGTTATCCAAGTGCAACTAACTCTGGGCAAAACTGCAATCCAAATTGTAGCTTGGTACAGATCCCCCACCAATGCCCCAGGATTCCCACTCCTCTTTTCTTGATATACTGGAAAATATTGGGGTTCAACCAAACACCGTAATAATGGACAATTTCAACTACCCCACCATTAACTGGGAAAACTACTCATGTACCAACTCCTTCATTCAACGCTTTCTGGAATTCATAAATTCCAGTGCCCTGGATCAACTTATCCACACCCCCACCAGGGGCAACAATATCCTAGACCTAGTCATTACCAACAGGAGTGACCAGTGTTCCACACCTGAAGTCAAGTCCTCGGTGGTCAGATCCAACCATAAGATAATCACCCTAGATATTCACATCCCTCCCCCAACCCCCCTAAGATCTGCTCTGAGTTACAGCACAACGGCATGAAAATTACAAAACCAACTGATATTGTCAACATCCTGGCAGATAGGTTCAGTGCTAACTTTACCCCCCTCTCACCCCCTAACGGGCCCATATCTATACAGGAAGAATGCAGAGTCCCTGTAATTACAATTACACAGGTAAAAGCTGCACTCTCTAAAGCCGAAAACACAGCATCCATGGGACTGGGCAACATCCCAGGCTGCGTTTTACACAAACTACAGAACGAACTGGCTCCCCACCTAAGCACCATGTTTAATCATAGTCTCACGTCAGGCTTTGTCCCCACTGAATGGCATACAGCAACAATGATCCCACTTCACAAAGGGTGAGCCAACACTGATCCCAGGAACTATTGCCCTATTAGAGTGAAGAGCCTGGTCTGCAAGGCCATGGAACATATCATCATGGAACTCATAAACAAAGCCATTGGTAACCTCACAACTCTGGACACCACCCAGTCCGGGTTTGTGAATAGCAGACTATGCCTCCTGAACCTGACTGACTTCTTTGAGGTAGTCAACAAAGCCGTAGACGAGGGTAAGGTGGTTCACACAGCCTATCTTGACCTCACTAAGGCTTTTGACACCATCCCCCATTCTGGAAATATAACTAAACTCACTAAACTAGGTATAAATCCCTACGTCACAAGATGGGTTGCCAACTGGCTCACTGACAGAACACACACTGTAAAAGTTGCAGATTCCAAATATGACTTCAAACCAGTGACAAGTGGAGTACCACAAGGTTCAGTCCTGGGACCCCTCCTGTTTGGTATCTACTTCTCTGAAGTACAGGCAAACACAGAAGGCCTCTGGTTAATGAAGTTTGCAGATGACTGCAAACTAGGAGCCATAGTCGAGTCCCCAAATGATGTGGACATCCTACAGAAGGGCCTCACTGACACAGATGCCTTGTGTCAGAGCCATGGCCTCAAGCTCATTACCAAAAAGTGCATTGTCATCTTCTTTGGTAAAAACTCTGTACTCATAAACTACCACATAGGCGGCAGTCTACTTAATGCCAAATGTATGATAAGAGACCTTGGGACCCAGGTGGACAGGGTCTATATTATATTCTCAAAAGCTGACAATGCTGAATCTGACATTGTCGACACGAGAATACTGAACGCTCAGAATCTCGAGCGTGTAAACGGAAATCTCCATAAGGGGAGATTTACATTTACTGCAATGTAGTGTGGTCTCGGAGTTGGTATATTTAAGTAGTGGGGGGTGCAACCCCCCATGTGGGTGGTGCAGGGGTGCTAGCCCCCCTGCTTAAACCCATTAGGGTACTTTTTTCTTTTTTGTCTTTTTATAAGGTCAACATTTAAAGATATCAACCATATGGTGTCGACCATATGTTGTTCAATGTTTTCAACCGAAGATCTTATAATATAAACAGTATGGGCAATATGGACAGTAGTCTCTCCTTTGATAATCACATCGCCACAGTAGTCAGGAAATCCTTCTGCATGGCACACCTCATCACAAAAGGGTTCTCATCCAGGAAAAAAGAGGTCATTGTTCCCTTCTACTCGACACTCATTAGACCCATTATAGAATACAACCCCCCCCCCTTTTGGAAAGTACCTCACAAGACATCTGCAGCAGCTGGAAGGCCACAGAAGTACCTCACAAAGAGGATTACTGGCCTCAAACAGATGTCCTACACTGACCGTCTCAAAAAACTCCAGCTTTACTCTGTAGCATATCGCCTAGTCCGAGATGATCTCTGCCTAACATATAAAGCTATGTCAAACCCAGAGCTGCTGGACATGCTACACCTAAAGAAATCTCAATTCCTCCAAGCTACACACTCTAGGGACCTAAACCTTGTCACCACAATAAACAGGACAGGCTGGAGGGTTAGATTCCTGTCCCAGGGATTTCCCACACTCTGGAACAAGCTACCCATCTATGTCAAGCAAAGCTCCTCATTAGCACTCTTCAAGAAAAATCTTGATGAGTGGATGAGAAATAGGAAATACACCCCGTGGATCACTTCTGTGGCTCTGCTCGACAGGGGCACAGGAAAATAACTTTTTTTGATGGCGTAAGCCAGGGAACCATGTTGGTTAGGCTTACTTAGGCCCTTGGCAGATAGCCTAGTACCTACCTATGAACCTAGTAAAGATGCAACAGAGCCAAGTTCTGGAAGCTGGACTTTGTAATTTGATTGGATAAATGGGATATTGGCAACAGTTTGAGCTAATTATTTCCTCACACAATATACAAAAAATATCTGTAACATTGCATCATATTCTCTTTATTTTGGGAACATCATTCCCTTATCTAAGCTTTTCTAACAATGCAATCTCATTTGCATTGGTTTTGAAATCTATTTCAATGAGTAATGCATGTCCTTAGAAATGTACACAGATGTATACTCAGTGGCACAAAGTGTGGTCATAAAACTTTTATAGAAATGTTAGGAAGGAATGTTTCTCACCTAAGTCAGTCAATGTAACCCCAGATTTACTTGTTAGTCTCTTCTTCCTAACACACCCTCGGTAATGTACATTAAAGTGGACAGACTGTGAAATGCATATTGTTCCTGCAGTCAGAATAATCATTTACACTTGCAAGCCTTTAGCAACTAACACTTCTCAGTGCCCATCCTTGCAGTGCTAAGGTGTGTTCACACAATCATGTAGTTCATTACACCATGCTTATCTATCCTGCACTTATTGCAGATTGTTAAATTTACAAATGCTAATGAGTTCACACCTCATTTCACAGTGCTCAGAGGGCTGCATCTATATTATATAAAGGTAATTGTGTAATTAAGGAAATTGTATCATAGTAGTGTTTGGATCCAGAGAGCTCAATATTGCTATTTGGTCTCTAAACCTGTTCCTAGTTCAACAACTGACCTGTTGCAAAAGTATATTGCTGTTTTTTTTTTATTTTTTTTTTTATTATAACCTTACTGATAAATTGCAATTCACAATACACCAATTGGTTTACTATCTGCACTGTTTGTCCCTTGGCATAGCTGTGTACATCAGTTATTTCTTTACATTACAAATGTTTGTAAAGAATGTTACCTGATGTTATGGAAAACTGACTGTGAATCTGACCACTTATTGCAAAACAGTGTTATATCACTTATTAGTAAGGTCAGGGGTTTTACATTTACAGCCCAAAAATGTATTAAGCATGTGCTATATACCTGTCTGCCCTCCACACAAACAGATATCCAGTGAAAGTGTTATCCATTTTTACTTGAAAAGTCTAAATAATTGTTGTTAATGTTGCAATGTCCTACAGAATTACAAAGCTGTTATCCTCCTTACATACTGTTAGCATAGTTTTTCATTTCCTTTTTCTTTTTTTTTTGGGGGTCTGTATTAACTTTTGTGTACTCATAGGGGCCTTGTTTTTTTCAGTTATTTTGTGTATGATGAAGGCATACTTTTATACCCATTTGTTTTGTCAACAGTCAGGTGTGGCTTAATTTTTTTGTTGTTTTTTTTTTGTTTGTTTCATCTCATACAGGGCTATGAGGCCCAAGAAATTTGCACCCTGTAAACCTCCATACAGTGATGAAGAGAATGAAGTTATTAGCCAGGTACAATGTCAACATGGATCATTCCTCTTAGACAGAGGTAGATGACAAATCCACCTATGACCATATCTGGGAGAGGGGGTCAATGATGTAAATGCTGTAGGAAGTCATGGATGCCCTTATGAGAAAATCAGACATAGGGCCTGTGACATGATAATGCATGAGAATCATAGGACAGTTGCATTTGCCTTGGAACATGTAGTTATGGGGGGGGGGTCCTGCTACTAAACCACCACTGACTGAAACACAGGATATCCTATCTACTGCCAGAGATGCAGACAGCTCAGCAGAGGGTTACACAGAAGAATTAATGTTTTTGCTGATGTGGTGGACACCCCAATTGTGTCCACTGCAGAACATCCAAGAATGCAAACAAATAATTCTCATTCACTTCTTTGGTGTTAGGCTTTTTCTCCTGTATCCTCTCACCCACCCTGTGCAAGTGATGATTACTATGCCCTGCCCTTTGCACATTTCTTTGTAACTTAGGTTTGCATATTTGTCTGGTGCACAGAGTGGATAGCTAATTCTTGCTTACTCAGAAGATTGCTATAATGTAAATGCATTGTAGAAGAAATGTTTTTATTTATCATTCCTGCTCAGTTGTAAATGACTGGTTATGTAATTGTTGATCCTCATTGTTTTTCTGTCAGTATTCTGCTCAACTATATCTGTTGGAGCTACTGGTCTTTCCTGTGGTCCTGCCCCTTGTTGTACTTGTTGAAAGAGTTTCCTGAGAATTATATTGTGCAATATGACACAGACTGAATATTTGGGCAGAGGTGGCTGGGTTATACTGAAAGGCACCTCCTGATGTGTCTAGACAATGTAACCTTGATTTCAGCAAGCCAAATACACATTCTGTGACATTCCTAGTTTGAGTGTGGACATTGTTGCATCTTTGCTCAGTAGGGTTGTGTTAGTTTCTCATGGTTATCATAGACAACGTTCCAGTGCATAACTTACATCCACTAGATGCCCTTGTGGTAAGTCACCTCTAGCAAACCCTGTGTACAGCTCATAGGTGTGCCATATGTGTGTGTTGTAAAAATTGCCTGTGTTACCTGCACAAACATTATAGATGATCCCTTGAGCATTACAAACAACCTGACGGTTTATAGAGTGGTATCCTTATTGTTAAAGTTCACAAATAAATAACAGGGTTTTACCTTATAGTCTTGAGTCAAGAATACTGCTTCAGGATGTGCAAAGTACTTGTTTATTCCATAAACAGCGCTGGGAGAATGCCTACTTAAATTTTCATATCAGTCTCCAAGAATAAACAAAACCTTACATTTTTATACATTTCCTTGTCATTTTCATGCATATAGAACTCTGAGATTACATAGCTTTTAACAAATCATACAATTATTAAATATTTTATGTCCTCGTGATTCTCGCTTAAAGCTTCATGTGAACACTTGACAAATCTGCCTTTTTTTAAAATACACACCACCTATGCTTAAGATTTACTGGCCTGCAACTCTGTAACATTCGGTACCAGTATAGACTATCTCACAGACATCCTGGTAAAGACTGATCCCCCAGCCTTTAAAAGAAAAAGCCAGAGAAAGTTAATTAATCTTGTTCCCACAATACCTGACACAATTTACTCATTTTCAATCACAAACATAACATCCCTTAACTCTTTCAGCACTTACTTTGCCTTCAACTATCTGTCAGCACAGAAAGAATACAATTGTAATACAAATGAAATATAAAGTTACTACTTATGTGAAACTATATCTAGCATAAACATGCATCTGTCATTTTGCTTTTGACATAAACATATTATAAAAATTTTATTTGACTAATTTGTGAAGAAACTACAAGTTATGCATTTTGTGAAGAATAAACATGAGATTTAATAACCTTCCATAACAGTCTACCCTTTGACAATATGAATATCATCCACAGTTATATTTTGATTCTTCTTAATTTGATAAAGTATGCTTCAGCATCATAATATTCATTATCTTTAATAATTTGTTTATCATTAGATGATTTTAGAAGTGGCATTGCAAGTGCAGGTGAGATTAAGCATTTTGTAATCACAGCCTTTAAAGCAGAAAATACTAAAATAACTAAAAAAAAGCAATGCCAATTACTGTAATGATACCTTGCAATATACTAGTTCCCAGGTTACCAAATGCACTGCCCAACCATCCAAAACATGTCAACTGTTTAGCTGTACTTTTCAGATATCTTTGCTCCATGAGACTGGCTAACTTTTCTTGTTAGTCATGATAGTTACTAATATAGAAACAACAGTGACTTTCTATCAGGACACATGACATCCCCAGCAGCTAGCATTATGTTGATTGACACCTGATTTTGTAATACCACAGTCCGAATTTCAGTCATTTCCTGATTTGCTATCTTGATGTGATGTGAAGTATGGTTTGTTACATCCTGAAGAATTTCAGCAAGCATGGTGATTTTGAGCAATGTCCTTTGCACGCCAGACTGAAAATACTTGTTTTGCCCAGTGAATTGCACATTTATTTCTCAGTCTACCTACTGGAGGGTTCTCAAAATGCTGAATAGCAGGAGTGATATAGCCTAGAAGACAACATCCAGACCAGTTTGTAGGCATGATCACCACAAATGTAGTAAAGATCCTCTATCATGCCCATGCATATGCCCCCAGTCATAGCTTTTTAAGTGTAAAGAGTTAAACACACTTTCATCTCCAGTATCACTACATCTGCTGATTCCCACTGATACAGCCCCATTTCTGGCATAACATGTGTCGCCATGATTTGTGGTTGCAAGCTGAAGTGACACAACCTGTTGGGTGTGTTTGCATACACCACATTATTCTAAGGTTGGGATTCCCATGATTCCAATCCCTCCATCTTTAATGACATTTGAAAAGGAACTTAGTGACATTAATCTACTTTGGTGTAATGTCACTTGAGATGGAGTGGAATCATGGGAATCCCTACCTTAGAATAATGTGGCATATACGAACACACCCAACAGTTTGTCATGTTTAAGTCCACAGCATATTGTCGAACAACCAAGAGGAAACTATTTTCTCTTGACCAGTTTATAAAAGGAAACAGCAACAAAAACAAAGTAGCAGTACCTGTTGTTAATGGATTCATCATGAACTGCTCTGAGTTGATGTTCTCTTTTAATCCTTCACCGGGGAAGATGGTTCATCCTTCATGCTTTGGTCTTCCTTCACTGACACAGATGATTCATCTGGGGCTTCCACATGACAACTCTTCTTACAATGCTATGAATGAATCCAAGTTGATACTCCTGAGCAGCATACTGCTGTGAATGTTATAAGCAGAACTTGGAAAGGCCTGGGCCTTTCCACTTCAGACTCTGTTTTTCTCTGGAAAGTTTTAACATGAACCCATTCACCGGGCTGCAGTTGGTGACAGGGTTGGTCAGGAGGTTCTGTGGTGCTGCTGCAAGAAATTAATAAGTTTTGTGCAGTAAGGCAATATAACATCATCTGTTAGAGTTAATTCTTCATTTGACAATGGGGGAGTAGCTGGAAGGGCTATGTGTCTCCTCATCTCATAGGGGCCCAATCTCCTTGTAGTATTTAATGTACTCAATAGTGCTAATAGAAGTGCCTCTGGCCATTTAAGGTTTGTTCCAGCACAAATCTTTGAAATCTTGTTTTTAATGGTCCTACTGACTCTCTACCAATCCAAATGACTGTGGATGGTTGGGACAGCGAAGACTCAACTTAGTATTAAAAATTTTGTTTAGCTCCCTTGTTAGGGAATTATTAAAATATGTTCCCTGATGACTATTGATAGTACAAGGTACCCCAAATCTAGGTATGAATTCAAAAAGTAGTTTCTTAACTGTCACAGAATCTGCCTTATGACATGGCTAAGCTTCCACCCATGCAGAAAATATGCAAACCACCATCAATATAAATTGTAAATTATGGACCTTTGGCATCTGACAAAGTCCAGCTGCACATTAACAAAAGGTCAACAAGGTGGTGGTAAGCATGCAGCTTTAACATTCAAATGTTTGCTAACACTGTATGCTAAACATACTGCACAATTATTAATGCACCGAAGTATCAAACAGGAGACTTGGGGGGCATACCAACTTTGGGTAATTCGATTAAATAATGCTGTTTTACCTGCATGGGATGGTAAATGATATGTCCTTACCAGGTAAGGCAGTAAGGAGACAGGCACCACAAGTCAGTCATTCGGATATCGCCATAACCCATCAGTGGATTTACTGCATCCGTCTTCAAGCCATCTCTGAATTTCTCCTGTGATGCATCATTATGGAAAACTGATACACTCTTAAAATCAAACACATCATCACTGTTAGAGTCATGTAATAACATCACATATAAATTCACAAAGTCCATCTTCAACTTGCTTAGCAGCTTGATCTGCCAAATTACTTCCCTTTCAAACAGTATCTACACCCTTTTGATGGGCACTGCATTTAACTACTACTAACTAAACTTTGTAACCTAAAGGTAACAAAAAAGAATTTAAGACAGCATTCACAAAAATAATTTTTAGTCTGAGTTCCTGCTGAAGTTAAAAATCCTCTCTATTTCCAAAGTAGCCCAAAGCCCACTGGGGCAGATGATTTGTTGGTGTAGACATTGACAACTTTGTCTTTGGCTAACTCACAAGCCTTTTTTAGAGCCACTAACTCGGCTATCTGGCAGAAAATATGACCTCCAGTCTTTGTTGAAGAAAAACACCATTACTGGTCCAAACAGATATTCCTGCAACCAGATTTCCATTTTGATCTCTTCCACAGGAACCATCCACAAATATGTCCAGTTTAGCATTGGGTATACAAGTGTCCCTTAAGTCATCCCTATGAGAAAGGAGATAATTAGTCACACATACACACACACACACACACACACACACACACACACACACACACACACACACACACACACATACACACACACACACACAAAATCATCCTCTTCACCATCCTCAGCAGTAGGTAACAAAGATACAGGATTTTGTAAAGGACAGCGTATGAGAGAAATAGATGGATCAGAGAGAAGAGTAAGTTCATATTTAGTTAGATGTGCAGTCAGGAGAGGTTGAGTTCTCATTTTAAGTAAGAGAGATGATGCAGAATAAGAGACGGCTACAGTAAGATTATGCCCAAGCACCAGTGATTGTGCAAGATCGACTAGAATGACAGTATCAGCCACCACCTGTAAACATGGTGGAAATCCCTTTGCAGCAGAATTGAATGCCGTACTAAGCTAATGGGCAAAAGTTGTCCCTATGTCTCTGTTCAAGCACTCCCTGAGCAAATCCATTTAGTTCATGACAAAATAAAATGAAAGTCTTTCCATAATTTGCTAACCCTAAAGTCAGGACTGTAGCTAAGGCTTGTTTTAAATTCTGAAATTAATTTTCCTCTTTACTATCCCAAAGGAGGGGCTCTGGTGTATCCTCTTTTAAAAGATTTGTCAAACATTTAGCAATTTCTGCTTAGTTAGAAATCCGCTGTCTGCAATATCCTGTCATATCTAAGAAAGATCTAAGCTGATGCTGAGTAGCTGGATATCAGCCTTTAGCTATCGCCTCAATATGAGATGGGTGACATATGCCTGATACCCGGCGATATTAGATGAGCACAAGATAACATACCTGACATGACCACAGCTGTAACTTTTCTCTTGACACCTTATGTCCTTTTTCTGCAAGGATAGTTAAAAGATGTATTGTATCCTGCCGATACTGCTGAAAAGAATCAGATGCTATTAGTAAATAGTCTACATACTGCACACAGATCCACCTGGAAAACATCTTCCAATTTTTTTTTTTTTTTTAGAATTTGAGAAAATAATGAAAGAGATTCAGTCTATCCTTGTGGCAACTGTCTCCATGTATACTGCTGTCCTTTATAAGTAAAGGCAAACAAACTGACTTTCAGGGTAGATAGGTATAGAAAAAAAATGTTGGACAGAGTTCTATCACATAAAAATAATTTGCTGTAGGTTGCATGCAACTCAGTATTTTTGCTGGATTTGGAACCACAGGAAAAGTTGTTAATACTGCATTGTTCACAGCCCTCAAGTCTTGCACAGACCTATAAGTATCCTTTCTTGGCTTCTTTACAGGGAGAATAGGAATATTACAAAGGTTTTTAGCTGGCACTGTCATTCCTTGTTATATCAAGGAATGAATTACAGGTTTCATAGGTTTCATAGGTTTCATAGGTTCATACTAGGCTATCTGCCCGAGGGCATTTACAAGCCTAGCCCATCGTTTTGTGGCTTACGCCACCCCTTTAGTATGGGGAACTATACCCATTATTTTGCTGTGCCTCTGTCGAGCAGTGACACTGAGGTAATCCCTGGGGTATATCTGCGATCTCCCATCCATTGGTCAAGATTTCTCTTGAACAAGGCCAGCGAGGTGCTCTGCCTCACATGTACCGGGATTCTGTTCCACAGCATAGGGAGTCTTTGGGTGATGAATCTATCCCTCCAGCACGTCCTATTAATAGCCGTGTCGAGGTTTAAGTCTCCGCCTTGTGGCTCTGATGGATCTAGATTTTTGAGGTGAAGCATATTCATCAAATCTGGGTTTGACATGGCCTTGTATGTTAGGCAAAGGTCACCTCTGAGCAAGGTAAGCGACTGAATAGAGCTGGAGTTCTTTCAGTCGGGCAGCATAGGATAGATTTTGAGACCCTTTATCCTTTTGGTGAGGAACTTTGTGGCCTCTCCAGCTGCTGCAAGTGTCGGGTCAGATACATTCCAAATGGGGCATTGTACTCAATCATTGGTCTGATGAGTGATGAGTAAAGGGAGACTATAACCTCCCTTGATCTAGATGAGAATCCCTTCATGATAAGGTGGGCAATGTAGAAGGTCTTCCTAACTACTTTAGCTACATGGGTGTCGAATGACAGACTACTATCAACCTGGGTCCCCAGGTCCCTGATAACTTCTTCTGTGCTCAGTGGATTGCCTCCTATTTGGTAGCTAGGAGTAACCTTGTTTTTCCCGAAGGGTATGACTATGCATTTTTTGGCATTTAACTTTAGGCCGTGGCTCTGGCACCAGTTATCCGTTTCTGTGAGACCCTTCTGAAGGATATCTGTGTCAGATGTGTTTTCTACTATGGCGCCCAGTTTGCAGTCATCTGCAAACTTTGTCAGCCATAACCCTCCTGTGTTTGCTTGTACTTCAGAAAAGTAGATGCCAAACAAGAGTGGGCCCAGGACTGAGCCCTGTGGGACACCACTTGTGACAGGCTTTGAGTCTGACATGGCGCCAGCAACTCTGACCCTGTGGGTTCTGTCACTCAGCCAGTTTGCAACCCATCTTGTGATGTATGGGTTAACATTTAAGCTGATGAGTTTTTCAATGATACCCGAGTGGGGTATTGTATCAAGGCCTTAGCCAGATCGAGGTAGGCTGTATGGACTGCCTTTCCTCATCAATGGCTTTGGTGACTGTTTCGAAAAAGTCAACCAAGTTTAAAAGGCATGATCTGCCTTTGACAAAGCCAAACTGGGTTGGATCCAAAGTCTGTAAATTCCCAATGTCTTTATTTATGAGGTCCATTATGATCCTCTCCATGGCTTTGCAGATAAGGCTTGTCAAGCTAATGGGCCGGTAATTACCAGGGTCGGTGGAGGCACCGCCTTTGTGAAGTGGGACCACAGTTGCAGTGCGCCACTCCGTGGGTACGTATCCAGAGGTAAGACTTTGATTAAACAGCTGTCCTAGCTGTGGGTTTAATTCCTCATTGAGTTCGTGGAGCACACAGCCGGGGACACCATCAGGTCCCATGGATGCTTTGTTTTTTGCTTTGGAGAGAGCAGTACTCACTTGGGCGCTGGAGATGTTTGGGGGGCTGCAATCATTTGGTATAGATATCTCTCCTTTTGGGAGGGGTGAGAAGTTTGCACTGAACCTGTCAGCCAGTATGTTGGCAATGTCTGTAGGATC
This sequence comes from Protopterus annectens, assembly GCF_019279795.1. NCBI lineage: Eukaryota > Metazoa > Chordata > Ceratodontiformes > Protopteridae > Protopterus > Protopterus annectens. The sequence continues at coordinate 1,120,686,161 of NC_056735.1, forward strand.
AGTAATCTTCACATCATTTTGAACTAGTTCTGAGCATATCTGGGAGTTTCCTCCTAGGTTTCTAACATAGCTAAAGAAGGCCTTATGATTGTCTTTTGAGTCTTTAGCTATTTTTCTCTCGAAATTTGCTTTGGATGATTTTATGAGAGCTCTTAGTTTTTACTTATAGTGATTAAGGGTGTCTTACCTTTTAAGGATTTTGCTCTATCTTGTAGTAGCTTCCTCCTTTTGTTGTAGAGTTTGTTTATGGCTGGGGTCCACCAGACTGGACGCTTGCCTTTGGTACAAAGAGTCTTTGTTTTGCTTGGGATTGCCTTATCCATGCAGTCCTGCAGGTGCTGGTAGAAGGCATTTGTAAGTGATTCAGCGGCTTGAGTACTGTTTTCCACTGCTCGGGGCCTTAAAGGAGACCACACTAGTCTTTAGAAGTGTGGTCGGCTTTTGGGAAGTTCTTTACTGTGGTCTTTTTTATTTCAGGTGGGGGTGGGATGAGGACCTCCAGCGAGATTAGTTTGTGATCTGATCTCACCAGTGAGGGGTATACTTCCGGTGTTGAACATTGTGCTCCCATGTTCGTGATGATGAGATCGAGTATGTTGTCTCCTCTTGTGGGAATGGTGACTAGCTGTTCCATGGCATTTGAGTTTATGAATTCCAGGAACTTTTGGGCTAGGGTGTTTGGGCTTGAGTAGTGTTCCCAGTCTATATTTGGGTAATTGAAGTCACCTAGTATGATGGTGTTTGGTGATACATTTATCCCTCTAGTGTTTTCAGGAAGGCCATGTGAGGTTCCTGAGTTTGTGAGGGTGGCCTGTAACATGCTACTATTTGCAGAGCAGTCTTGCCTACGGTTAATTGCACCTGGATGGTCTCCGATGCATCATGCGTTGCCACCAGTCTTGAGGTGTGGGTGTCCTTGATGAATATGGATACCCTCCTTTCTTGGTATTTTCCTGATTTTGGGGCCGGAACGCATGATATGAGGTAAAACCTGATAGCTGGGGTGCTCTCAGGAGCCTTGAACCAGGTTTCTGTCACTGCACAGACATCGATGTTCTCCATACTGAGAAGGGCCTCGAGTGCGTGCATTTTGAGATTTAGACTTCTGGCATTGAGCAGCATTACCCTTAGTTTATTTCCTTTTTGTGTTCTAGGGTGGTAGGTTTAGAATTTGAGCCTTGCCTAAAAAGGCACTATGGGGTGGCAAGAGCCTTTGCCAATATCCGGAATCCCAGGGTGACAGGTGCAAGCCGCCCTTGAAGCAGCGTGGCTTGTCCAGCATGTCATCCCAGGCAGACAGATACTGGATCCCCTTTGAATGACACCAGTGTTTAAGCCAATTGTTAAAGCTGATCATCTTATCTCTGTATTGTGGCATCATTCTTGGTGAAGGTAGGATACTGCTCAAGGTCAGGGTCATACCTGCCTGGGCTACATAATCAGAGAGCTCCTCAATGTCTCTTTTCATGTAGTCCAAGGAGGTACGCCTCAGGTCGTTTACACCAGCGTGGACAATGACTGAGTCATATTTGTACCTGCTGTTGAGAGACCTGAGTGCTTGCGTTATGTGGCGGATTCTAGCGCCCGACAGACAGCTTACTGTGACCTTCTCCTTACTCAGTCTGGTGAGCGGGACATCAGTGTGTCTGACTATGGAGTCACCAATGACTAGTGTGTCTGGCATTGTGTTTGGCCTTAAGGGCTGTGACTGTTTGACACTCTGACTGTGAGGTCTATGTGTTGCAGGTGTTGTGTTCTGAGGTGGTGGTTTTTGGGTGTCTGCTTTGGTGGCCTCTGCTGTTTTGGTAGATTTTTGATCAGAGCCTCGAGTATGTCTTTGTGTGTTTATGTGTATGATTTGAGGTTGTAATGGTACTATGTGAGACTGGGTCTATAGTGTGTGTGGTAACCTTCCCTCCTGACTGGTCTTGCCAGTCCTATGTTGAGAGAGCTCAGCCTCCAGTTTGGCCGTATAGTTGCATCTCTCGCATGTATTTGTGTTTTGTGGGAGGAGGAGAGGGTTGTCTGTGTACATGAGGCAATTGTAACATTGCCTCAATATTCCCAGGTTCACCAGCTGAGCAGGAGATGACACTAGCAACTGATCCCTCGACATGCTAGAAGGATAGACAAAAAACTTTAAAAAAGATTCCGGGGGATGTGGGTGACCGAGAAATGGGGGGTTGCCTTTTTGGGGTGCTATCTATAAGAGTGCCGTATCAAGGTAATAAGTACTGTAGGAGCAAGTGCTAGGTTTAACAGATAGAGAATAGTCTACTTAGAGTCAAGTTTGATTCCCTGCTGTGCTTCTGTTTACAGTGGATACTGCAGAACTCTAGGGAGAGGTTTAGATTGATTCAATTTATTTTTACTAGCTTTGCAGATTTTAATATACCTGCTTTAATGGCATGTTTAACTCATAAGTTAGCAGGTACCTGCTGCAGCAGTTTTTCAGCTGTCTGTACGCCTTCAACAGGCTGTCCCTCAACTTCTGCTAAGACTGCCAATCCTTCTTTGTCTAATTCTGTTGGAACATCCAAATGCACCCCTTCTGGTGTACAGTAAATAGTACAACTCATTTTGCATAACAGGTCTCTCCCTAGCAAATTTACTGGTACAGTAGTACTCAAAAGGAAAGAATAGGGGCGTGGCCAAGGATGAACACAGGATAGCAGCAGATTTCTTCAGCTCCACCAACTTAACTGCACTGACAGGAAATAATTACTTTAAAAATCAACTAATGAAATAATTTTCTTTCTAAATACGTTTGGAATATCAGTTTCTTGAATAATATCTAAAAAAGAAAGAAAATTTCAATAATTTTCCTGTCAGAAATCATCTTGGAAATTTCTCTTTCATCACCTCTGTTCAAAATGAGTTCCAGTAAGGCAAACACTCAGGATTCCAGCATCAAGAAAGAGCTTCAGTCTCTGATATCTACTATTCAGCAACTAACAACCAAAATGGACAAACTGGATACTAAAATTGATAACTTCATAGAAAAACTACTAAACAAATGGATTTGTTACATCAAGACTTGCAACAACAGAAGGCTCAGATTACAGGCATAGAAGAGACTGTTAATGATATGGAGAACAGAATCCAGGAAGAAGAAATTAACATTGAGTTTTTGCTGAAGCAGAACACACATCTACAATCCAAACTTGATGACCTGGAAAACAGATCTAGACGCAATAATATTAGAATTTTGGCCAGAAAATATAGAAGGTAACATTACTTCCTTTTAAATACTTGGCTTCCCAAAACTTTAGACTTGTCAGAAGCATTTTCTTTTGGTATTGAAAGAGCCCATAGGTCCTTATCTAATTTTAACTCTAACAAAAGTATCCGAGAGCAGTTATAGTAAGATTTTTATCATCTTATGACAAGGAGATGGTATTAAAATCTGCATGGGCTAAAGCACCTATTAAAATTAATGAGGCAACTGTGCGTTTTGACAATCACTATTCTTCCTTGGTAATAACTAAAAGAAAAGTTTTTTTGCCATTAATAAGAGAGCTTAAGAAAGCACAGTTCAAAACTTACCTTTTATTTCCTGCCAAACTAAAAATCTTTTTACCTGATGGCCCTAGAATTTTTGAAGACGTGGACTCTGCTTTGCTGTATATTAAAAAAAATAAGATATTAGATAAAATAGAGGATATGGAATGGGCAAGTCCTTCGTTAAAGAGGATGGCAACAGGAACTTCTTGGAAGACTTCAGAGAAGCAAAAAAGACTAAAAAACAAATGACATGTTCTATATTTTTTTTTTCTCCTTCTCTCTTAATCTCTTCAAATACAGTTACTGCATCTCCAGAAAGCCACAAATATTTTAAAGATTTATTCAAAGTTATTTTTCTGTGTGCAAAGAACTGTTTTTGTTTCATAAATAGTCAAACTCTCTGAGGAACAAATAACATGCTATCAACTTGTTTCTCTTTGTAATAAAGAGACCTAAGGTTAGTAATTTGATACATTTTCTTTCTCTTCTTGTTTTAAATAATGGCATTCTTTTTAAACTATGCATTTAGTGAGGGGTGGGGGAGGGCAAGGAGAGAAGTATGATGAAAAATATGGAAAAAGGGAAATAATAACTTATTAGTTCTTTAAAACTATATATGCTGTTTAAACACTGTTGCTAAATATTATACCATGACTTTATTGCTTATACATGATTACAAATAATATGTCATGATATAATTGCAAATAATTAGAACTAAAATAGTTGTAAGTAATATGTTTCATGTTTAACTTTATTAATACAAACAGCAAGTAATATTTCTTTGTAGATACTCTTTGTAGCATCCTTTTTTTCTTTCTTCTCTCTCTTTTTTTCTCTACTCTCTTTCTTTTCTTTTTTTTCTCTCTCTCTCTTTCCCTCTTATAAGTACAGTTATATGCTTCTGATAATACTGATATATGTATATAATAAGATTTGTATGAGAAAATGAAATGGGGCATATAAAAATAAGTTGTACAATATGTTAAATAACTGTAGGCTTGGTTTCACTGTCATAGAGACTGTAATGACTTGTAAAATACTTTGCGAAGGTTTTGCACTGTTTAGTTTCATTTGTATTACTAAATGAATGTCAGTCACTTGCATTTACTAAAATTCCCACCAGAATGTTAAGGGAGACAATTTGGGATGTGGGTTACCTCGTGAACAGTGTCCTCGAGTTGTTTTAAAAGCTTCAACACTCAGAATACACGCAGAGAAGCTGAATGCAGTCATTTTGAACTTTGACCCCTGATTTCACAGTGACACATCGCAGATTCAAGAAGAACACTGTTCCAGGAAGTAGAACTCCTGTAAATGCGACTTTGTGATGAAAAACGAACTTTATGACATCTAAATGTGAGTTATTCTTTATAACAACTTACTTATTTAAGATGTAATTTATAAAATATGAAAGTTATGATTTTAAATGATTCAGTATGCCATAGTAAGCAAGTGAGATATTTTAGAAGGCATAGAAGGTAAAACATATATACACATGTTTTTGAAAGCTTACATGACTGCAACATATTAATGTATATAAATACTTATGATTTAAACATATATAATGTTATAAATCATTTGACTTATCTAATTGACAAGTACAAGTATCATTATGATTATATCTTAGAAGAAACTGTCGTGACATATTTTAAAGCAGCAGTTCAGATATATAAAATACAGATGGCTTTCTTCACAATGATTTATGTATAACTAGGAATTTACATTGCTGTGCAGTATGATTTGTAAACATATGTATGAGTATAAATATTTTATTTAACTGGAAATAATAAGTATGAGAAGAAAGCTTTGGTGCAAGTAATTTAAAGTTTTTAAAACTGTTAACTGCATTTCTATGGCAGAAAGTAGGAATACCCTAATATATGTAATGTCTGAACCATAATAGCCTAAGTTATTGAATCCAAATGAACATAAGAACTTATTTTTACAAACTTTTAATAAACTAATATATAGATATGCCCCTTTTTTTTTTTTTTTCTTTCTCTCTCTCTCTCTTCCTTTCTCTCTCTCTCTTCTCGGTTCCCATTATCAAGTTTATTAGAATGCTATTTTGATTAGGACTGTATCATACAAAATAGATGTACATAGTAATATGAGCTGTTTCTAAATGTTCTTATTTGTTTATATGAAGCTGATTTATAAATTGTTTAGTTTTGTCTTACTAGATAATCTAATTAAATGAGGTTAACTTTAGTTAATAATAGTTAGTATTGAATTGATATGGTGGCAGCTGAGGTACTGCTGCTTAGGATAGGGGTATAACTTGAGTGGTATGTGCTACTCAAAGTTGGAGTTCTTAACTCCAGGCTGGGTGCAATGTTTAATCCTAATATTATTTTCACCTGTTTATTGTTGTTTGTATATAGTTCTGACATCCACAACACATTTTATAAACTCATTGTCACTACAAATAAAAGTGAAGCTTATACAAAATCCCATAAGATTTTCAATAAATACAGCTATAATTAATGGTACATCTAAAGGAGGAGGTATAATATCACTTATTTTGTTAATTGTTATTCTGATTATATGTTTTATATGTTTATAAAATCCAAATGATTTCTCTAAAAGGAATTTCTTTAAACATTAATGGACTGAATAACCTATGTAAAAGGGCAAGTTTAATGAGATACATTAATTTGCATAGGGCCAACTTAGTATTCCTTCAAGAAACACATCTCCTGAAAAAGGATATTGATAAATTAGCCACTAATAAATATACAGTCTTGGTTAGTTCAGAACACACTCAGAAAAAAAGAGGAGTGGCTATTTTATGGAACAAATGTATGCCCATACCTAAAACTATTAAGTCTTATAAAGATGATAAAGGAATGTTTTGTATGGTTACAATACAGATTAATGGAAAGACATATACATTAATCAATGTATATTGGATACCAGGAATTGGCATTAATACAGTGAAACACCATCTCAATAAGATCATATCATTTTCTATAGGAGATATTATTTTAGCAGGTGACTTTAATTGTATCCTACATGAAAAAGATACTACTACTATAGGAAAAAGGAAAATTACATCTAATGCAAAACATTTAAAGGATTTTGTTAATTTATATCATTTGAATGATATTAATAATCAGATAGATTCAAAATCATTACCATACACTTTTTTTTCTAACAGATATAAAACGTATTCAAAAATAGATAGTCTTTATTTCTAACCAGATGGTAACAGACTTAATTCTAAAATCATTTTGTGTCCTATATCAGATCATAATTCAATTGTCTTTGAGTTTATGATAAAAAATACTTACAATGTTCAGATCAAAAGGATACCAGCATACTTAACTCAACTAAAAGACTATAAAGATTATATACTTTCAGAAGTGCAACATTTTTTAGACTTATAAACAATGGAGACTTCAGGTGTATTGTTTGTTTGGGATGCTTTAAAATCATATTTATATGGACAAAGTATCAGATGGTATAATAATAAAAGGAAATCTTGGGACAAGGAATTACTAGATATTCAAAGCAAATTAGACTCATACAAACATAACAATAAAGAAAATATTATGGACAAAAAAGTCATTGAAGAAATAAATTAAATGAGAAATACAAATAATTTTTAACTCATAAAGTTAAAATAACATTAGAGAAATATAAGTTTTTGTCTTACTCAATAAGTCCTAAATACTTACATAGACTTAAAAATAAAACAAAAAGGTTGAATAAACAAAATCATATCAAAGAAATTTTCTCTCCAAGGAAAAAGAAGAATGTTTCTAGTTTACCAGAAATTAGATGAATTTAGAAATCACTTTCACAAAATTAATCATAATAACATTAACATGGAGCCTAAAGATAAAATAAAGAAATTTATAACTACAAACATGAACAAAAAACTTAATAAACAACAGACTAAACTATTGGATAAAAATATATCATATACAGAGGTTATTACACAAATAAACAAGCTTAAATCAAACAAAGCACCAGGTAATGATGGTATTATACCAGAGATCTATAAAACTCTTCCCAAAAGTACTTACTCATTAATACATAAGGTTTTTATTTTGGCCCAAAATGAGTTAACTACTCCCCCATCTTGGCAATACACATTTATTTCGCCAATTTTAAAGCCCAATAAAGACCCAACCAGATGCACTTCATATAGGCCTATTTCATTACTTAATGTTGACTATAAAATGTTTATGAGTATTTTTGCTGATAGATTAAAGACAATCATCCCAGGCATTATAGATATAGACCACACAGGCTTTATTGTAAATAGAAATACTTTTGATAATATAAGGAGAACTTTAACGTTAATTGATTTTGCAAATAGGAAAAAGAAAGATTTAACACTTATTAGTCTTGATATAAGTTCAGCATTTGATTCAGTAAGTTGGGACTACTTGTTTATCTTACTGAAGTGCACAAACTTCTCAGATGCATTTGTAAATCTAATTGAACATCTATATAAAGGAGCATTTGCTTACATTAAGATAGGAACATATGTCTCACAAAAAATACCCATTTTAAAAGGTACAAAACAAGGGTGTCCACTCTCTCCACTATTATTTACTTTAATAATGGAGCCTTGGGCTAATTTGATCATAAACAGTACTGATATAGAAGGATTTGATATAGATGAAAATACAATATCTAAAATTCAACTTTTTGCAGATGATGTTCTAATTACATCAGCAGGATCTAACTCTTCTATGCAGTCCTTATTTGATAAAATGATGGATTTTAAAAATATCTCTGGTTTAATATTCAATGAAGAAAAACAAAAATATTACCAATATACACGAAAAAATGTCCTCATTAATGATTTTAACAAATATATACCCAACTCAGGTCAGATAACTTACTTAGGTATAATATTAACTAAAGATATCAAATCTATTATACATAATAATTATAGTACCTGTCTTCTTAATATACAAAATCTTTTCAATAGCTGGAACAATATGTTTTTACCATGGAAGAGAGACTCACAATTATTAAAATGATAGTATTCCCTAAGATATTATACTTAATACAATCAATAATACTCCCACCTACAAAAATAATTATTAAGAAATTGAATTCACTAATGTTAAATTTCTTATGGGCACCTAATAGACCTAGGATTGCATTAAAGAAACATACTAATAGCTGGTCTCAAGGGGGCATTTCATTTCCAGACTTTAATTTATATACTATCTCTTCTATTATAAAAGTTATTACTTTGTTAATAGATCAGTCATATGTTGCAAGATGGAAAGATTACTGGGAACTAATTAGCATTAACTTCATGAAAATCTCTTTAATACATAAAAATATTATTGTAAATAACCCCATGTTATGGTTACTAAAAGAATTTTGTACTTCATCCATTACACCAAAATATATAGTTAGTTACCCATTAAACATTATTATTAGTTATCGTAATTTTATATTCATGCATCCTAAGTATAAGGAATGGAATTTTATTCTATTCCCTATAATGTATACACAAGGTATGCTTTTGTCAACCACTTCTGAAAGAACTCTTTTAGTCACAGAGAATTATCTAAAGTACTGGTATCAGTTGCTGTCTGATAATAAAGTAAAAAATTTAGACTTCTTAAAGCAAGAATTTGATTTGAGAGAAACATGTTGGTTAGAAATTCAGACTTTTAGACAACATCTTATTAATAAAATTGATTTAATGTCTTTAACAGTTAAAGAATCTGTTCCAATACTGATTGATTACTTGATATTAAATTTACAACATAGAGTTTCTGATAAAGGTAAGCTCTCATACATACATAAAATTATCAGAGAAGAAACTCATTACAGTTCAGATACCTATTGGAATTATTTCATTTCTATTAATGGTGAATCACCAAAACAACAAGATAAACAATATATATTGGAATCTGCTTATAAAACTACTTCTTCCATTAATTGGAGACTTTTTACTTGGAAATTTTTACATAGATCCTTCTATACACCTTTAATGATGAATAAAATAATAAAGACAACTTATGTAAAAGATGTAATGTAGAAATAAATGCTGATTGGGCACATATGTTTTATGACTGTATAAAATTGAAGGAATATTGGAAGTTAATCAATGATTTTTTGCAGGCCCTTTTCACAGATAATTTCATTGTTTCTAAATCACTTATATTATTTAACACACCTGTTCCTAAAAGTGTTAAAAAAGTTAAACTTCCCTTATTATGGTCTAGTCTAGCAGTGGCTAGAAAAATAACCAGAAATTGGATTTCAGATACCCCTCCTTCATTTAATGAATTTAAAAATGTTATGACTGAAGTGTGTCATATGGAATTGATGACAATAAAATCAAGAACTACTAGAAAAACATCTTATTATATTATATGGGATACTTTACAAAACCTGTTAAAAAAATCTTAGTTTCAATAGCATGACATTATAGTTTAATCAATTGATTTGATTTGTAGTGGATGTCTTTGTAAATACTTTGGTTATTTTATTGAATGTTATAACTATTTCTATTTTAATTGCTTGTATAAAATTGTTATGATATTTATTTTGTATGTTAAAAACAATAAACTTGTTTTAAAAAAAAAAGGAAAGAATGACTTTCTTCAATCGGTCCTAAAGAAATGGGTATAAGTTCTGAAACACAGGATACATAACAGTAGCATTTGTTGCTCCAAATGACTTTACTTTATGTTTTGATACTGGTATCTGACTATCTGAGGTAACTTTTAAAACAGAACCAATGCTTGAGGACAAATGGTAGATCAAGCAGCAAACCAGCAATCCAACTTTGTTTACTGAAACACTGACACAAGAATATTATAACAAGGTTAGCACTTTCATCCCAAAAGTGCTCAGGACTTCAAAAAATTACCCCAACACTTAAATACTTGTTTAGCCAAATTAATTACATCCGCATGCAATTAATATCAATTATGTTAATTAAGCTTGAAGTCTATCATAAAAATTAAAAACTTTCAAAATATAAATACAAATACATATAAAAATACATTACTATAAAAACTACTACCCTAAAATGTTCTTCAGTTTTAAAGCACTATTAATACTGACATCTTCATGGATTCCAGGATATTTTGTGGCATTCAGCCTTAACTGCCATTTTAATTCACAAATATTCAAATTCTCAACTACAACAAAACCTTGTACATCTTGAATAATTTGTTGCACAACTAAAAAACCAAATGCATGCTCATTACTGTCGTGAATGTGCCTATACAATGCATTTGTAATTTTTTTATTTTTAATATCAAGTAAATGCTCATAAATAATTTCTTTAAACAGTCTGCATGTCTTGCCAATATAAAATACAGGACATGCCAAACATTTTGCCATATACACCACATTTTTGCTTTGGCAGTTATAATGACCCTTAATATAAACATTTTAGTTTAATCTAAACTTACTGCCACTGATCAAAATGTGGGAACATTGAGAACACATACCACATTTAAAATTACCAACCATTTTTGAACTAACTTCTGAATTATAGGTATTAGATTCCAAAATATTCATTACCCAATACTCTTACTGCATCCTTTTCAATATATAAAATATCCCAATTTTTCCTAATAACCATTGCTATATACTTAGAATCCAAATTATAAGTAGATATAAAACTCCTTACCATATCCTTTTTATGTGTATTTTCACTCATATTATTATCATCATTTGTGAATGAAGTTGAACTTTTAAAACAGACCTAGTGGCTCCAGGGTCCACCAGGAAAGAAATTATCTTTGAATTTATGTTTACCTTAACATAGAGTCCCTTATGAGCTATTGGCAGCAGAAGATTAAGATTTATTTCTGTTTTATTATTCTGACATAGCACAATGATTTCTGACTCTTTCCAATTTTAGGAGGTGGTGGAGGAAATGCAGCATTGTTATAATTCCACTGCCATTCAGTTCAGGTAGCTTGGACTCTCTGCATTCACTTATTTGGGCATTCTCCTCTCCAGTGTTCTGCTTCACCACAATTGAAGCAAGATCCATCAGATGAGGTGGGGGGTTACTGCCAGGTTGTTGTTGCCAACCAGCTGCACCCCCCCCCAACCAGCATTCTTACTAAATCCTCTAGCAATTCCTCTCTCCCTTTTCCTGCCTCTGCTTCATCCCCCTTGGGGCTTGTATCTTATTTGCAAAGTTAACAGCTTATCCTCAGTATCCTTTCTCCATTTTTCCTGATACTCACTACAGTGATTTGCAGCATTTAGTAAGGACTCTAAGTCCTTTCCCTGCTAGGCTATAAGCACTTGCTTTATTCAATTTTGTACAGGTGCTTGCAGACCCTGCACAAAAGCAGCTTCAATAGCTTGTTAGCTTGTTCTTCTAGATCTGGTATTCCTGAATGTCTAGCAAACGTTGCTTTAAGAGGGCTCAATCTGCAAGGCTTCCCCTTTATTTTGCTTACATGCCTATATCTTATTGCAATCTTTCTTAACTTGACACACTTTTGTAATTTTATTTAACAATGCTGTCCTTTTGTCTATTAGTGCATTTCCTGTGACAGTAAAATCTGTAACTGTTTTCTTATTTCATCTGAAGCAACTACCCAAAGGAGCTGGTTTAAATCTGTCAAAGTAGGGTTATAACATTCTATTATAGTTTTTAATTTCTCATTAAACCTTAACAGATTTTCTCTAATATCTGGAAAACGTTTGGACATAGCATGCAAATCAGAAGAGGTCCGAGGGTGATGAACAAACTTTCTATAATTAGCCCTCAATATTTCTCTAAGAGGTGCCAAAAAATCTCTCCATGGGCAAATCCTCTTGTCCTAACCTGTTGTGTGTGTGTGTGTGTATGTGTGTGTGTGTGTGTGTGGTGTGTGGTGAGATATGGGTGTATCAAATAATATTGCTCCTGTCAGAGAGGTAGATGCTTGCTGGAAATGAGAAGGAGAAGAAGAAGAAACCTCCTCAACTGCAGATGCCTGTTCTGAAGATGAGAGTTGAACAGGGGAATTAGGTTGAGATGCAACAGTACCACAATGACCAGGTGTCCACTGAATAGCTGTCTGAAATGTAGGGGTCTGAGAAAAAGCAGAATCTTGTACAGGAGCCACCGTACCAGTACATATGGGGGTGGGGGTGGGGGTGCAGTAGCTACTGGAGGATTATCATCATCTTCAGAAGTCTCTTTTTTTTGGCCATCCCTAGTTTCTTCCAAACCTGCCAAGACAATATAAAGGGATTCCCTTTTTACTGGTCTGTACTGCCTTCTTAACCTCTTTCACAACTTTTTATAAGTATCCTGTGATCCCCTTAATACTGATCCCTTTTCCATTTTAAGAGCTTCAGTATACCAAGAATACAATACTACCCACTGTTCCCCACTTACTTTGTTTTCCTTTTTTTTCCAGAATATCCTTCAAATTTTCTAATTTATTCTTATCATAAGGTCCATTTAATGGAAATACTTCACCAGAACAATTTTTAGTAAACTGAAACCACTCATTCAAATATCTACAACTTTACTTTCCATAATTATGATACATAAAATATGCAGGTGTTCCCTTTACAGGAATTTGGTCCTGCCTGCTTATTACGGCTTATCTTGGAGATCCTGGCTCCTGGTAATTCAGAAAGGAAAAAAATGACTACATCAATTCACACATCATTCAGGGAGGAAAGAGTAGGAAGTCTGTCATTGTGCAATGACAGGAAATGTTTCGCTCAGCCTTTTCCCACAGCACCCCCTTGCTTTTGTTCCATCATGAGCTCAAAATTTGCAGCTATAGGCTCATGAACTTGATTTATCCACACATTCACACACACACACACACACACACACACACACACACACACACACACACACACACACACACACCTATGTTCCAGCAAGCTATAGGCTCATGACCTTGATTTAACATTAACTTTAACCTCTTTTTTCTTCTTTCTCTCTTTCTTTTCACTCATACATTAAACATAAAACATCTCTCTCTTGCCTCTTACCTTTAAGTCCTGAGAGTACTGCCCTCTGCACAAGGCACCTCCTTGTGTTAATTTTCTCTTTTGTTGTTTTGCATACACATTAATAAACATTTCCTTATTTCCTGTGGGGTCCTCTTACTATTATGTTACATATACCAAACAAGCAAACTCAATCATTCAACAAAACAGTTATTCACTCATTCCACGTTTTTGACTACAATTATCCAAGAATGAAAAAAAAATTTCCATAAATTAATTGTCCCCATTTTTAGTCTAGCATGTTTGCACAGCCTGAACAGTTAGGTATCTGAATCTCTGACTACTCCATACAAAGCAGAGTGGAATTCACAGAAGAGTTTACTGTACTGGCCCTTTGTAATTTATTCTACACTGCCCTGCAGCAATGCCAAAGTTCAGAATCTGAGTCTTAAGGCACCAATTGTTAAAGTTCACAAATAAATAAAGAATTTTACCATTCAGTCCTGAGTCAGGAATAACACTCCCAGTGCTGTTTATGGATGTGTAAAGTACTTGTTTATTCCATAAACAGTGCTGGAAGACAGGCTACTTAAATTTTCAGATCAGTATTTTTATACCTTTTTGTTATCAATTTCATGCATGAAGAACTCTGATGTTACATAGCTTTTAACAAATCATATGATTTTTTTAAAATATTTTATGTCCTTGTAATCCTCTCTTAGAGCTTCACATGAACACTTGACAAATATGCCTTTGTAAAACATAGACCACCTATACTTAAAATTTATTGGCCTGCAATTGTGTAAAATTTGGTATCAGTACACACTGTCTCACAGGCATCCTGGTAAAGACTTATCCCCAAGCCTGAGAAGGCCAGAGTAATGTTAATTAATCTGGTTCCCATGGATACCTGACACAATTCCCTAATTTTCAACCACAAACATAGTGTAACATCCAAAAGGCAAAAAGGGGAAAAAAACCCTAGTACAAAAAGACTAACAATCCAAGGTAAAACCAAGGCTCGCCGAGCTACACACCAGGAATGCTCTTTATTACACAAAAACAGTATAAATCCACATTGAACATTACTAAATGGAATGTGTTTCAATTTAACATCTACATACCTAGCAAAGGGGGCCATAACCGAACCTTCTGCTGAGACTATTGGTCTCAGGGGGATCCAAAACATCTTTGTGGACTTTGTTATGCCAAATATAGAAGGCACCTGAGGTATACCCTCCCCTCTGGAGGTCCAAAAGATTACGGAATAAACAGGTCTCCCAATGCTACATCCACCAATGGAGGGGCAGGGAGAGGGGCAACATGAATTATTAGTTTACCCACAGTGGAACTATACTAATGAGATTCACAATGAAGGACCTGTCTACACTTTAAACGGCTACAACATTTTTAATTACAGCAGTACTGAAATTAGTGAAATACATTTTTCTTTATTTTCTAAGGGATTTAACTTGTACCAAGGCAAAAATCCAATAGAAATAGGGTCATCATCGACCTAAAGATGTTTCTACATAAGAGGAATTTTCAAACTATTTTTGATGAAGTGCAACAAGGGGGAGGGGGTCAGATCTTAAGAAGGAAAAGCACTTTTAGCCCCCCCTCCACCCACAACTAAGAAACTTTGAATCCATAGACGAAAGAGAACTTAGGACTGGGATTCTGAAGAACAAGTTTCCTCCCAATCTATCTTTTGATAAAAGGGCCCTTCTGAAAGAAATTAAGGGCAACAAATATCTCAGGGTTATGAAGCCTGACAGTGACGGGACTGTCCTTATGGACACTATAATTTTTGAAGGTAAAATGTTGAATATACTGGGTGACTCCAGCAAATATGTTAGGGCACCTAGGAATGAGATCAATACTGGATACATTTGGTCTTAAATGATTTGCTTGTGGATGGTTTGATAGATTCATACACCTTTTCCTTTTTAAAAAATGATAAACCTCGGGTGCCTTCTATATTTGGCATACCCAAAGTCCACAAGGATGTTCTGGACCCTCCCACCCCAAGACCAATTGTCTCAGCAGAAGGTCCGGTTACAGCCCCCTTGGCTAGGTATACAGATGTTAAACTGAAACACATTCCATTTAGTGATGTCCAATATGAATTTATACTGTTTTTGTCTAATAAATAGCATAACATCCCTTAACTCCTTCAGCACTCACTTTGCAGTGTCGTGCTAGTTACTTATAAAAGTAATAAGTTACTATTACTAGTTACTTTTAAGTGAAAGTAATATATTACTATTACTTATTAATTTTCTAGAAAAGTAATATATTACTATTACTAGTTACTAACTAAAGTAACTAGTTACTTTTGAGTTACTTTCACATAAGTATAGTTTATCAATTCTCATATTCAGATTTACTCACACAGTACTTGTGTGTGAGGAATACATGCTTACTGCACATGAATACGAGTGTATTAAAGTTGTATACACAGTGCTACAATAATGATGAATAGCATTTTACAGTTTACAAAGTCCCACAGACTAGGCTTTATAGTCAGAGTCACAATTTAATACTTAAACCAAAGTACATACAGCCAGCAACACAAGACGCAAAAATGCTTACAGAAAATGTTATATAGATCTAACAAAGTCAACCAAAATATCACTTTATTTAGCTATTCATAATGACTACACAATGAAGCCAGCTTACAGAAAAGTATTTCACAGCTATCAGCTGCTGTGCGCATATTTTATTTGTACTTGAATGCGCCAGCTACCAAGTTATTCTTACAGGTACAAATATAAAACCATTCAAGCTGTGCAGCACATTTTATTCTTTGTCTGCATGTATCTGTTCCCTCACACTGCATCTAAAAATCCACATTTTCCCCAGTGTAAAGAAGTACATTCATTTGGTGAGCTGATGTTATCATTAGTGAATGACTGCTAAAGATGGTTTGGTGACATGGCATGATCCATATTTCAGCACCTTGGTGATTTGCATAATGAAAGTGAGGACCATCAAAAGAATCTACATTCTAGTGAGTGCCATTTAAGACAGTAATGTGAAGGATTTGGGGAAGAATAACACATCATATGCAGCCAGTGCTTAGAAATCCAGAATGTTTGTTTATAAAGTTCTTTCCACAAATCTTCTGCAATAATGAATTCTGCTTTACCATCCTTTATCCCCCTCTTTGATCGTGTACTTTTTTGTTGAGAGGAAGAGGAATGACAGCTAGGAAACCCCCTTCCTTCATATAGTCCTCAAGCAATTTTCTTTGAAAAAGTAAGCAAAGCAGTGGATAATGGTTATGCAGTACATATAGCATATTTGGATCTGGTCAAAGCCTTTGACACTATGCAGGGATTATTAATAGTGTTGTAAATCTGAATACAAATTCTTATGTTGTATGTTGGATAGCTAACTGGTTGTCTGACAGAATACATGTGATTAGAGTTGCAAGTACTTCTGAAAGCAAAAAGGTTACCAGTGGTGTACCACAGAACTCAGTTTTGGGCCCTCTCCTATTTGACATCTATTTTTCATACCTTCAAGTCAACACTTCTAGCCTATAGCTATCTAAGTGTACAAATGACTACAAGCTGGATGTTTTTATTTGATCTTCCACTACTCACAATTGCTCCAATATGGGTTAGACCATGTTAACAACTGGTACAAGAACAATGTCCTTGAACTAAATGTGAAAAAAAATGTAGCATAGTCCGTTTTGTAAACAAAATGTTTTCTTGTCCATATAAGTGACATATTTCTCTAATTAGACACTGTCACAAGAAATCTAGGCACTCATGTTGATAATTCCTTATCATTTGCCGTCATGTCTCGAGAGTAGCTCAGAAAGCTTTCTATGTAGCTCATCTAATTTCCAAAGGCATCTGCATCGGATCCAGAGAAGTCTGAATTCTCCTTTACTCATATCTCCCAAGAACCTTAATTAAATATAATGCACCTTTTAGCATGCATTTGCCTAAACAAATCACTCAGCTCAGGAAACCTTAGAGATTCAAAACTAAACAAATCAGTAGCCTTAAAAATCTTAGTTACCAGGACAGACTGGCAGGCTTCTCTCTCTGTACTCAGTCTCTTAGAGTCTTCTGTGATGACCTCTGTCTAGCCGTTCGAGATGTGAAAAAAAAACAACCCTCTATGATTTGTTCTTTCACAGAACAAATGGAACCTCAAATACCAAGTTAAAGGAACTTCACCTTCATCAACAGATAAATAAGACACATTGGCATGATAAATTCATATCTTAATGAATCCCTCACATTTAGAATAAACTTCCACTACATGTCAAATAGAGTAGTGCCCTTATCACCTCCAAAGTAAACTTCAATAATTGGATGGGTAGCCTATGATGGGCCTTTTTCAGCAGAGGCCCGGGGAGAATAGCTCCACAAATACAAAACTGAAGTAAATACAAAAAGCAGTTAAAGAAATACATACTATATACTAAATAAAATATAAGATAAACATATATATAGTATAAAATAGATATATAATGTGTGCAATACAAAACACATATTTATTCAGGACATGTTCAGAAAATTAAAAGTGGCATGGACGAAAATTTAGACAAGGTGAAATAGAGTAAATAAACTTGTAACCGTAAACTTGTTCTCTGACAACTATGCTACAATACTGCCTGCTTATGTTGTAAACAAGCAATGAAAACAGCTAATGTAATAACATGGGTTGTTTTGTAGTAATGGCCCTTTACTGGAATTCTGTAAATTTCATGGAAAGCTTTCATAAACATAACTAAATATTAATTGGATCTAGTTTTGACAAATGTGATATACACAGATAGTAGCTATGGTAGTATACTATATCATGCATAACAAAACACAGTTCTGATGTAAAACTCACTTGCTGATATGCTTGAAGCACTTATTAATTAGACCACAATGCTACGCATGATCCTATTACTATTCCCAGGAGAATGACGCTTCTAGGCACCAAACTGTAACACTTATCAAGAACACCTTCGGCTTAATAATGAATTACCTGAGTTGCAACATATCACATGGAACTCATAGAAACAATGAGTATAAGGTGATTTTTTTTGAGATGTAGAAGAAGGACTGCCATGGATGATGTGAGAGACAGCCTCAACCCACAACTTACATTAAAAAATGCCAGGTTGCATAAGCTAGGGGAAAGGAGAAAAAAAAACTTTTACTAATACTCATCATTTATATAAATTGCCTTTGCAATAAGTACATATGTGATGAACCATTTTGCTTCCCTGAAAGAATGAATTCTCTGTTGTTTTATCAAGTGAGGTAGAAAGAAAACATTTTTGACTGAATGTCTCATTTAGTTTTCATGCTAGTACTGACTGATTAATCTTCCCCTATTCACAGAACTTGAAAGTAGCTTATCTCTATAAAATAAATGCCTTTTTTTCCAAATCAGGCCTTAAGTGCAAGAGGTCAGTACAGTAGCATTATATAGGCTAAAAAGCATTCTGTGTAATTATAGGTACAACTTTGTACAAGGACTTCATGAATATGTTTTGCAAGGATTTGAAGTTTCTTTCCACCAGAAATTCTTAATGCAGATATTGTGACATCGGGGCACAGTGCACACTACTGCCTCGAATAAATGTAGACAAAGAAATAAAATATAAATAAAGAAGTGATATTTAACATTAGGAGCATTCCAGAAGCTAACCATTATTGTCTTGGGATGTGGCCCACAGCAGCTATTCGAAATAAGGTTCAAAATAACAGTTATACAGCAGCATTATGAATATTGGCAACCAAATGTCCTCCCTAAATCCACTCTTCATTTAATAACTTACAGTGCTAGCTTATCTAATTAACCTTTTTTTTAATTAAACTACTGCTTTCATAAACCATGAACACCACACACACACGCAGACACACACACACACACACACACACACACACACACACACACACACACACACACACACACACACACACACATGCACGCACATACACCCTTCCCTGAACATAATTCCTGTTTCAGAAAAAAATAAAAAGGTTTCCTTACCCCGCTCGCTTGCATTTATTCAGTTAAAACCGTTCGGACTGCCATTCCCGCTTGTAGAGCATTTGAATAGCTGGAAATGTGTGCATGACGTGAGCTCCTTGAGCTCAATTCCAACAGTCTGGTAGCCCTAATGGAGCTGATGTCATCACGCACATGATAACACCAGCTTACAAAACACAAAGCGCAAAAAATAAAAAAGAGAAAAAACTTGGAATTTGGAACACCGAGTAACGCAAAAATTAATGCACATTTGCATTACTAGTTATCAAAAAAAGTAACTTATTACTATTACTGCGTTACTATATTGAAAATTAACAGCTAGTATTACTAGTTATTAAAAAATGTAATACGTTACAGTAACGTGTTACTTTTGTAACGCGTTACTTCCATCACTGCCTTTGACGATCTATCAGTAGAAATGGAAAGAATACAATTGCAAGACACTTGAAATATAAAGCTACAACTTATGTGAAACTATATCTTGCATAATCTTGCATCTATTTTTCATTTTGCTTTTGACAAACATATTATAAACATTTTATTTGACTCATTTGTGAAGGAACTACAGTTGATACATTTTATGAAGAATAAACATGAGACTTCCATAACATTATGATGATGATGAATATGATGATGAATTCTCTGTTTACCAGGTGGGGCTTTTATTTCTGTGAGTACAATCTATGGCCCCCAAAACTTCAGGGAAATATGTTATTCCATAAAATTATTGCATGGTTCTTGCTCTCTTCTATGGGGAATATGGAAAACAGATATGATCCCTTGCATGTTGTAACATTGTGTTCAGAAATTGATGTAATATTCTAGAAGTTGAGGCTTGTGACACCCCTAATATATCCCCTGTGGGTGTCTGGAAAGTACCTGTAGCTAGTATACATAATGCTACATATACCATTGTTTCCACTGGGATAGGATGTCTACGATTTCCCAATGGCTTTTGGTGAGGGTGCCAGAGGGTGAATGTTTCCTCTAGTCTTTCCCTGTCCAGATGATATCACTCTACAGTTTCTGTTTCATGCAGTCCATAAGTCAAACAGGATACAAACACCCTTTTCCTTCTTGGCTGAGGTCTTGAAGCAGCGGCAGCATCTTGAATTAAAGCTTGTTGCTCATACCGGTTAATGATGGCAGCAGCAATTTTCTAAGTGTTACCATATCTGTATGTCAAAGAGTTTTGGATTTCAGGGCAAAAGGAAGCACTGAGCATATGCGATTACTTTATATGGTCTTGAATAGCTTTACCATGTTGGATTGGTTAATTAGTGAAAAATTAATTTTGATGCAGCTGGTGCTGGAACCAAAGTTTGATTGAAACACAAAGTCTTGCTGGTTATTTACTGCTGAAATCAGATTCTTGTTAAGACACAGAGTCTTGCAATCTGCTTATTGATAAGAAAAAAAGAAGTTATGTTCTTACCATAACGTTCCATGTGAGTTGTTCATCTCGCCTTTTTGTTCTTACACGTGGGTTCGGAGCCGATCCCTCAGCTCCGAGTCAGCCGCTTTTCAAGCTCAAACTCTCAGAGAAGCTCGAGACACAGTATATATCCCATGATGCTCTACTGTAAACCCCAGATCTAGTACGCTGCACCTGAAGACAGCCTAAAAAAAAATAAGCACTGCAGTACCTACCTATCTAGGTACCTATAGATTTGCAGAAAGGAAAACAGTCTGTCTTAAGGAGACAAGCTGACAAGACCAACCAATCCATCAAGACAACCATCTTTCTCACCAGGAGGGGGAAGTTGGGAGGGAATGTAGGAACAAAAAGGCAAGATGAACAACTCGCATGGAACGTTATGGTAAGAACATAATTTCTTTAAGTGAAGTTGTTCTATCTCACCATTTTGTTCTTACACGTGGGTAGCGTCCCAAGCACCCTAATCCTGGGAGGCTCAAGGGAGAACATTCCTGAGCACAGTGGAACCAAAGGAAGCCCTGTCCCTGGAGGCCCTGTCCACTTTGTAATGAGTGATAAAGGTATGAGGTTTGGACCAAGTAGCAGCTGCACAGATGATATCCAAGGGTAAATGAGCTGCATGAACTAATGACGCAGAAACAGCCCGGGTAGAATGGGCTTTGACATTAGTCGGTAAAAGCTGGTTAGTGGAGGAATAAATGAATTTAATGCAATCCGAAAGCCACTTAGATAATGTGACTTTTGATATCGCAGAACCTTTCTTGTTCTCTGCGTAAGAGACAAAGAGCTGATCAGATTGCCTGAAATCTTTTGTTCTGTCCAAGTAGAATCTCAATTGTCTGTGAACATCAAGCTTGTGCAACATATACTCCAGTCTGTTGGTATGATGTAAAAAAAAAAAATTTGGAAGCTCAATGGACTGATTTAAGTTATTTTCTGAACAGACCTTAGGAAGAAAGGTAGGATTTGTCCTGAGGGACACCCTATCAGGGTGCAAGACCAAATATGGGGGCCTGGAAGATAGAGCTTGGAGTTCTGAGACCCTATGCGCAGATGTAATGGCTACCAGAAATACTGTTTTCCAAGACAGAAACTTCAAATCACAAGATGACGCAGGTTCGAATGGGGTAAGCATCAATTGGGATAAAACAAGATTCAAATTCCAGGGAGAAACAGGGTGTCTGATAAGTGGTCTGAGATGGTGGGTCTGTTTCAAAAAGGCCTTACATAGGCTGTGGGACATGATGTTAGATCTGTTAAACCCTACATGAAAGTTGGAAACGGCAGCCAATTGAACCCTTATGGTAGCAGCTGCTGCACCATCATAGAACAAGGAGGAAAAGAACTCTAATATGGTATGAATAGGAGCAACATATGGGTCAACATTGTGGTGAGAAGCCCAGTGGACAAATCGTTTCCATTTGCTATTATATAGTTTCCTGGTTGACAGCTTATGAGAGGAAACTATAATATGTTGGACCGCGGGAGACAAATCTTGAGACCTGGCTAATATGGGAATTGGAGCAGCCAAGCTGTCAGCAGGGCCGGCCTTAGGCATAGGCGAACTAGGCAACCGCCTAGGGTGCCGTACAGGCCGGCCTTAAAAGGGCGCAATTGTAAATATTTGCGGACCGGAGTTCTGCTTTGAAAATGAAACGCCCCTAACTGGGAAAACTGAAAGGCAACAACACGAACATTGCGACACATTTCACCGCCCATAGAGGCTAGGAATGCACCCTCCCCCACTACAAGCCAAACACAAACTTCTTGTTTTTTTTCAATCAAACACAGCTTCCGCCCGGCCCTAAGCCATATTTTCACCCCCCCCCCCCCTGCACAATGTAAATGCTTGATGTGCTGTGAGTGGCCACTCTTATGGAGCATCATTCAAATGAGCCTATCAGTATGACTCTGTACCACTGACATCACGGCCGCACACTGATCCATTGAGGGATTGAGCATATATAAACAGCTCACTCCCGCCTCTCGTTCCTTCTTTGGTTGACGCGTTGGAGAGTCGGGTGCACCTATTGGCTAGTGGCGATTGCGTTTCCTGGAATCTGTGGATGTGAGTCAGCGTCATTTTGTTCCTGGATCTGAGTACTTGCACGTGTTTTGGCGTTTTAATTTCTACCGGCGACTAGGAGGTAAGTGAGCGATGGGGGCCAGAGATTTATATTTCTTTCACGGAAGATGTTGCTGTCTTACATATGATTAACATGTTTTAAAGGTAATTTGGATGATTGTGGAGTATAGTATTTGTTGTAGGTAGATGGAAAGGTTTTAAGGGGTTAGGATAGACATTGCAACAAGTTACTGTTCTGTTTGCCCCCTGAGTTTTTGTGTTTTTGTGTGTGTGTGTGTGTGTGTGTGTGTGGGTTAGGAGATAGACATTGCAACGACGAGTTACTGTTTGCCCCCTGAGTTTTTGTGTTTGTGTGTGGGTTAGGAGATAAACATTGCAACGAGTTACTGTTTGCCCCCTGAGTTTTTGTGTTTGTGTGTGGGTTAGGAGATAAACATTGCAACGAGTTACTGTTTGCCCCCCTGAGTTTTTGTTTGTGTATGTGTGTGTGTGGGTTAGGAGATAGACATTGCAACGAGTTACTGTTTGCCCCCTGAGTTTCTGTGTGTGTGTGTGTGGGTTAGGAGATGGACATTGCAACGAGTTACTGTTTGCCCCCTGAGTTTTTGTGTGTGTGGGTTAGGAGATAAACATTGCAACGAGTTACTGTTTGCCCCCTGAGTTTCAAGTAAATGCTATCGTCTAGTTTTCACTTTATTATAACAGGCAAATACGGTACAGTGTAGAAACATTGATCACCTTTTTGAAAGCATTGCAACACTGCTATCATTTTTACTCCATACAAAATGTGACACCGTGGTTATATCTCAGAATAGCAGTTTATGCATATAAACAAGTTCAGGTCCGCCACACAGATCAGCATAATTTCCATTATTTTTGTCTACTTGTTCTGAGTGACCCGAACAGGTCCTTGTCCCTCTATTTATATAGTTAAGATGTAGTTTAGTTTTTTTTAGTGAACTTCTGATCACCTGTGCAGCAGTGAGTGCAAGAATACATATCCTGCACCTGATGGATTGCGCTACTGTTTACAGTTTCAGATTTATCATCAGTTTTAATATTGTCTAACTTCCTGGCTCCTTTCTTTTCTTTTTTTACTGAAAGGAATAGTTTATTGCATCTTCATTGTTACAACGATCAGTTTTTATTTTAATTCTTACTGTTAAATACAACACTTTGAGTAGTCTTCAGTAATATTTCAGTATCAGCCTGTCTTGTTCAGCTGCTGGTGTTTAAGGATGGTTGGAATTTTAGAGACAAAAGGTTCACTGGAGGATTAGCTTGTTTGCAATGTTATTTGCATCCAGAATGTTTTTTGACAAACTAAATGGCCATCTACACAATATGTTCATATGAAATCAACTAAAGTAATATATCTGCTGCATCATGCATTTGTTATATATGGCGTCGTCTGAATGAATGTGGTGTGCTAGTTCATTCAATAAGATGACTGATAAAAGCTTCACACTTTCTTTTCTAACTTTTCTCTTATGTGCACACGTTCTTGCTTGGCTGTTCAGTAATTTGTTACTTGTACATTAGGTTACAATTGAGGTATGATGGATGCATTGATTCATGAATGCAGGTAATAAATCAGTGTTCATTATTTGCTGGTGCTGACATTCTCCAAAGGACAGTGCAAAACATAAAATATTTGTATTAATCCAAGGCCTGAACAAACGACAATAATTCTAACATGTTATAGGCATCCCTCTTGAAAAGCAGCAGTGATTGCAAGCTTGCCTGTACTTAATAATTCGTGGCATACTACTTTTATCTTCTGCAGTAACCTTTGCCCATGGATTTAACCTGGCTATCAGTTGTTGCTAAGGCTGTGACCTTGTCATACCCTGCTGAGCTCTGATACCACCTGGAAGCCAGCCGTTTGACCACAGCATTACCTTAACTGCACTGCACAATGCCCATACCCACAAGAAGACACCAGAGTGTTTTCTTGCCATCTGTCTACTGACACCATGCCTCGGAAATCACGGTTATCGGTACCAATAAAATTATTTATCAAAACCAAGTAAACATCAAAAGCAAAGAAAATACAAAGCAAACGGACAAAACTATACAAAGTGAAAACGAATAATTGAAAACAAACTGCTGTTAAATAAAAAAGTGGAATATGTAAAACGGAACTATTTGACCCGTGTGGCTGTGTGTGTGCATATGTGTGGCTGTGTGTGTGCATATGTGTGGCTGTGTGTGTGCATATGTGTGGCTGTGTGTGTGTGGTTCTGCTGACACGGTCTTTGTTTTATTTTATACTATTTGGCAACTAATGAAATGCTGTGATTGGAACCATGTTAATACTGGAATAATTAGCAATTATACAGGCTCCAAATGTATTTCTTTTTGTACAAGCTGAAGCAAATGACCCCTTCCCCATGCAATTAGCTAAATAGAAAAAGAGAAAGAAGGTAAGAGAACACTGCAATAAAATGTAGTTCTTTTATTAAAACACAAATATCCAAGGTTAGCGCTTTCGGGATAAAACCCTTCATGGTCTGATGAAGGGTTTTATCCCGAAAGCGCTAACCTTGGATGTTTGTGTTTTAATAAAAGAACTACGTTTTATAGCAGTGTTCTGCCTTACCTTCTTTCTCTTTTTGGATTTTGCCGTTGGTGTTTGGCAGGACTTTGGCATTGGCACAGGACTTTGGTTTGTGAATTAGCTAAATAGAAGTGATATGATATGAAAATAATTAAAATCTGTATGTAAGATGTGGCCCAGATCTTGGACTAAGCTTTTTCAAGTGCATGTTTAAAAACGAGATTCTTTCAGTTAAGTGGGCTGTCTCCTTTCTCTCAGTTTAATGAATGAATTTTACATAAGGAAAATGTATACCACTCAGTGGCTATGGGGCAGGGCCTCCACCCTCCACTCCCCCAGTGCTAAGATGTATAATCAATTTTGAGGTGACCATCAATGGAAAAAAGGGAAATATTTGGGTTTTGATGTGTATGTATTTTCCTTCCAGCAGTGATGTGGTAAACTAGTGACAGGAAATATAGCAACTTTAAGGCACAGTGCTTAAAAATAAGTGATTTGAATGTAGGCATTTCAGAATACTGACCATTAAGTAAGGAAATGATAATCAAACATCTCAACCCTGATAGTTATAAAAGTGTTAGATCACAGGCTTACTTCTGTTATTCAAACCACAGGCTTACTTTTATTATTCAAACTTCAAAATTACAACCTATAAACCTTAGCAGGGATATAAATAGGACATGCTGGAGGGATTGTCACCCAGAGACTCCCTATGCTGTGGAATAAAATCCCAGTCCATGTGAGGCAGAGCACCTCGCTCGCTCTGTTCAAGAAATCTTGACCGGTGGATGGGAGATCGTAGGTTTACCACGGGAATCATCTCTGTCACTGCTGGACAGAGGCACAACAAACTAATGGGCACAGTATTTTTTAACATAAGGGGTGGCGTAAGCCACACAACTTTGGGCTAGGCTTATAAATGCCTTAGGGCAGAAACCTATGAACAAATTTGAATTCAGTGTTCAAGAGAAGTGTCCAATCTAACAGTTCAAGCAAAAAATGACAGTTTTCTGTATTTTTAAATGATTTAGCCACAGTCCTATTTTGTAATACGTTTTTTCAAATGAGATGATACACCAGAATTTGGGAGTGGACATAGAGTCCATAATCAAAGGCCCAATATCCCACCATACACAAATTATAGCCCCAATATCTGTAAGTAGAATCTACTCCCTTCCCCTAGCTAAAGAAGCAGAAATCAGCATCAGCAGAACATGACAGAATTTACAATTACAAGAAACTCCTAAGACGTGTTAACCTGAAAAGATGGCAAAATGATTATAATTTATCTATATAAAATGATTTATTGCTTTTGGAAATTGAAATTATCAGCAAATGTATGTGTTTATAAATGGTGCAGCTGAAAAAAGCAGAAATAAGGAATTAGGAAAATCTGCTTATTGAATACAATAAATTAATATAGGAATTTTTTTCCTGTAAATAATTAATCAGCAATGTTTCTCTGTGCATTTGTTTCAGTTTCTTGTCTATATGGTAACTAGTCTGTATAGAAAATAACTTATTTAGCAAAAGATTATGATTTATGTGATTATATGATTTAAATTCTTTGTGAAATGTGAATTTGTGAACGAAGCACTGGGACATGCATTTAATTTAGAAATCGGACATGTAATGGTATTTTGGCAGTGGTACAAAGGCAGGTCATCTCATACTGTTAAATGCAGGGTATTTTGTTCTATTTTTAATTATCTCTTCCCTTTAGAGAGTAGGTTACACCGTGTATCAGGTAAATGGGCTGGATTCCATAAAACAAGTCACTGTTATTATCAGACTGTGGTATTAATGTTAAAACGGTTGTATAGATGTATTCTCTTAAATTCTTGGTTTTCATTATTGAATAGATGCGTTTACCTGTTTGAAGTATTTAAAATCGGCAAGGAATGGTATTCGCTTCCTGAATTTATTAAAAAAGTGGCATTTTGTAGGAAGTGAGTCAGTATGTTTCTGAGGGAAGGTTGTGAGACAAGACGTATTAGTAAATATTTAGGTTAAGCGTGCTGTTCTTCAAGGCATGTTGTGCTCTTGATTAGTAGGACTAGGCTTCACTGTTGTTAGTAGTGACAGTTAGCTGCTTGTCTAGTCAGTGTTTGAGTAGGTCTACAGCCCACCTGATGTGAAAAGCAGCAGACAGATAGATCTGTGTGTATTGTGCTTTTACTTGTGGCTTTTTAATAAAATTGCACGGTGGAGTGTTTGTCATTGTAGTCCTAGACATTTTTGGTGCAGATTGGTAGTTGTGTGTTCAGTGATTGTGTTTGGAAGTTTCAGTATGTTACTTCATTTGGTATGCACGCACCTGAAGCAAATTTCTTTTTTATTCCTTTCTGTGCATGCGTTTTCATTTGCAGCTTTGCTGTAAAGTGTGGTGTTTTATTCTATACTGAGGCCCAGCTTAGTGTTGTAGAAAATTGAACATTCATTTTTCTGATGTGATTCATCGATTAATGCCTTATTTTCTAAGTCATCAATAAAGGTCACTGCAGATTCCTTTCTTTTGCTGTTGAAAGCATCCACTCACACAAAAAAAGACTAAGTTTTTGCCATGATACTTTACTGATCTAGGACTAGTTTTATTGTAAGACTCCCTCAATTGCTATATTGTGAAAGTAGACAGTTGTGGCATGTATGGTTTCTCATGTACGCAAATTTTTAAAAGTAACAATACAAAGTGATAGTGCATTTCAGACATAGCGGAGGAATAGCAGTGTATGAATGGGAGTGATGGAGACGCTATGTACAATAGCAGTGAACTTTTGTTTGCAGTACACTGATCTCACAGCAAAAATGTAATTTGAATGTAGAATGGTAATATGATTTAACAGTAATTCATGTGCTGGTTTATATATAAATATTTTGTAGTACAAGTGAAAAGCAAGTGTGG
Source organism: Protopterus annectens (assembly GCF_019279795.1). Classification (NCBI taxonomy): domain Eukaryota; kingdom Metazoa; phylum Chordata; order Ceratodontiformes; family Protopteridae; genus Protopterus; species Protopterus annectens. The sequence goes on from NC_056735.1 coordinate 1,120,714,581, forward strand.
CTGCCTAATAGGTTCTGTCTAAGGAACAGACTCTGCTATAATATCTTAAGGAGTTGTACTGGCAGTAGCAGTCATATTATACGGAGGTTCTGCGGTGGCGTTGTGTAACTGACTTGCGATCGTCTGGGGTGCAGCAATGGTGTCGGCTTCTTTTTTTTTTTTTGTAGCATACAGTATGTTTACACTAATGTTTCGTCCTTCATAGATCTTTGGGAAACTGGTTACCCTGAACGTGATAGGAAACAAGTGAAATATTCGGAAGCTTCAAGTGCTGCAATGAATACTGCATCCTCTGCAATGAATACCGCATCCTCTGCAATGACTACCACCTCCTCTGCATTTGTGAATCGGTAAACACTTCCATGACAACTGAATAACATTCCTGCTGCCTTGCATTGTAGGCGCAATCTGTGTGGACAGTAAATTAGATGAAAATTGAGCCATATCACTTTATGAACCAGTACAGTAACATTAGAAATGTTTAGAAGTACATGGATAGGATGAGATGGGGGGGGGGGGGGTTAAATGTGCACAATGTATGCAAGCTCTAGTTCCAGATGACTGATTCTTGATTAGACTGTTCAGCTGTTTTCTAATTTTGTAGAGTATAACGTTGGCTCTAATTTTGTATAGTATAAAGTTGGCTCTAATTTTGTATAGTATAAAGTTGGCTCTAATTTTGTATAGTATAAAGTTGGCTCTAATACTGTATAGTATAAAGTTGGCTCTAATACATGTACTTAGTTATACAACCATTTGTAGTTGCAAGGCCTACTTGGGTGAATTGAAAGACTTACGTGGGTTGGCAGCTCTAAGAATTGAGGGAGTTTATGAACACTGCAATTTCCATTGCTAACATCTGAATTTCCAAAATTTATTTTTAACAGACAGTCTGGAAAAGGTCCAAAGAAGCTTTCTGGTGCAGCAAATAGAAAAAGAAAGGCTGAGAGAGAATTGCAAGTGGCTAGTTTACGTGCTTCAATGATGCGATTTATGCAGTCTAGTCAGACATTAGACAGCAGTGAGCAGCAAGACAGGGACAGTGAAATGCTTCAAGAGGCAGATTTCTCTGAAGTGCCAAGCAGTCCTTCCAGACCAGGTGAAAGTGACAGTTCCTGCCAAAGTCCCAGCGATGCTTGCTGTATGGTAGATGACAATACTGGTACTGGATGTGCAGATAATGAATCTGAGTCGGAGGTGTGTAATGGCTCTGACCTTGCAGGTGGTAATGCCGAGTGTGTCAGAGAGTGTGGAGCTGAGTCTGTGTCTGGGGCATCCATTGACTCTATTCCTGTGTGGTCAGAGCTAGAAGCAAGTCCTGTATCTGACCAAGTAGTAGATGTATGTGAGGAGGAAAATAAGGAAGTAGCTCCAGTAACATGCAGGGAAGTCGATAGTGACCCTGGTAAATGGCCAGATCCCATGGATGATAAAGTTCGCTGTCTGTTAAGTGCTGAAAGGCCTGTTCAGATAATGAATCATGCTTTTCCCTATGATGATCACCATAGAAGATTTAATCCTATCTTCTATACAAAAAGACTTACAAATGGTGAGACAGTCAGAAGGTCTTGGTTGGTGTATTCTGAAAGTAGTGACTTAGTATTTTGTTTTTGTTGCAAACTCTTCAGCAGTACTCATTTAGTTGCCCTGTCTAGTACAGGAACATGTGACTGGAAAAATTTTGGCCAAAAGCTTCTAGAACACAAGCGGTCGGTGAAACATAAAGAAGCTGCTGCTAAGTGGAGTGACTTGCACTTGAGGCTTAAGAATAGCTCCACCATTGATCACCACCGTGAGAACATGATTAAGTCTGAGAGAAAATACTGGAGAAACGTTTTGGAAAGACTTCTTGCAATCTGTCAGTACTTGTCCCAACATAACTTGGCATTTAGTGGTAGTGAGGATCGACTCTTTACAAGTGGTAATGGCAACTTCCTTGGGTTAGTGCAGCTGTTGGGCAAGTTTGATCCAGTAATACAAGAGCATCTTCGTCGGATCAGTAATGCCGAGATCCACGATCACTACTCTGGGAAAACCATTCAGAACGAGTTGATAATGTTAATATCGAAGTCTGTCAGAGACTCTATTTTGCAAAAGATAACAAATGCAAAGTACTACTCTATTATATTGGATTGCACTCCTGACTGCAGTCACCAGGAACAGATGTCACTGACTGTCCGTATTGCTGAATGCAATGAAAGTGTGGAAGTTAAGGAGTACTTCTTGTCCTTCCTCCAGGTTACTGAGACTACTGGGGGTTTTCTGACAGACATTGTGTTAAATGAACTCAAAAGTTTGGGAGTTCCCCTCGAAAACTGCAGAGGCCAGGGTTATGACAATGGCTCTAATATGAAGGGGAAACATTCTGGTGTTCAGGCAAGAATCTTGGCCTTAAATCCACGTGCATTTTTTGTACCCTGTGGCTGTCATAATCTCAATCTAGTAATTGGTGATGCTGCAAAGTCTTCAATAGATGCTGTTTCATTCTTTGGTAATCTGCAACAAATGTATACTCTGTTTACATCCTCTACTCAGAGGTACAAAATATTTCGGGATAATGTGTCTGGTCTAACTGTAAAGCCACTGTGTGAGACCAGGTGGGAGTGTAGGGTAGAAAGTGTGAAAGCAGTGAGATACCAAGTGGGTGCAGTTTATGATGCCTTAGTTTCAGTGGCGGAAGTTACAAAAGGGAAGGATCCTAAGGCATATTCAGAAGCAGCATCACTGAGCAGTACAATGAAAAGTGCTAAGTTTTTAATAGCGCTGGTAGTCTGGTATGATGTATTAGTAAGGGTTGGGCAAGTCAGTAAACTTTTACAAAGCTCATCCATGCAGATTGCTCAAGCAGTTCTTCTGCTTGAAGAACTGAAAAGGTTTTTAACAGAATACAGGGCCACAGGGTACGAAAAGGCAAAAGTGACTGCTACTGAGCTAGCTGAAGAACTGGAGGTAGAACTCAAGTTTCCTGGTGCAGATGAGGTGAGACCCAGGAAAAAGAGGAAGCTTTTTGGTTATGAAGGTGATGATGAGTGTCTAACTAGTCCTGAACAGAAGTTTAAAATCAACTTTTTCAACTCTCTTGTTGATGTTGCACTGTCATCTGTGCAGGACAGGTTCACTCAACTTGCAGCTCATAGTGCTACTTTTGGCTTCCTCTACAACATACAAGACCTCTGTAATGTTTCTGATGATGAGCTATTGCAGCTCTGTAAAGACTTGCAGAATCTTTTAACGCACAATGACTCTGCTGATATCGATGCAGTACAGCTGTATGAGGAATTGAAAACCCTTTGCCATATTATGCCAAAGGGATTATCAGCACTGGATGTCCTTAATGTAATGAAAAAGCGTGGGTTAGTGGAGATATTCCCACAGGTAGTGGTAGCTCTACGCATTTTGTTGACTTTGCCAGTGACAGTTGCATCTGGGGAGAGAAGCTTTTCCAAACTCAAACTAATTAAAACATACTTAAGAAGTACCATGCTACAGGATAGACTTGTGGGCTTGGCTATGATTTCTATTAATAATGAAATATCTTGCCAGATAGACTCTGCTGATATAATTGATAGATTTGCTCAGTGCAAGGCAAGAAAAGTGCGGTTTTAGAAAGTGGTTATGTATGAATCTAACAATGTGCAAATTTTGTATGACTTTACAACAGTAGTTCTGTAGTATGCGAGTTCCTGTAGGGAAGCACTACAGTGGAGTTGGCAGGTAAGCACCAAGTATGGCCAGCTATGCACTTCTATATTGTAACATACCTGAATGGGTATAGCGAAGCCAACTGCACATGTTCTTGCATGTGTACTGAAGGTATAGTTGCCTACTGCCAATAGGATCATTGCCAGTCTTTGATCAATTATCTGACTGGTACAGTATATTTAACATTGTGAAAACAAGCCTACTGATTTTAAGTGACTCAAGTAGAAATGACAGTCTGAACAAGTGTAACATTTCACTGAAACATTGCATCTAGAAATGTCAGACTGTCTATTGCTGAATGCAATGAAACTGTGGAAGGAAATGTGTACTTTTCTCCTTCCTCCAGGCTACTGAGACTGCTGGCTTTCTCAGTGACATTGTGGTAAATGAACTGAAGTTGAGTTCCACAAAACTGCAGTGGCCAGGGTTATGACAATGGCTGTTAACATGAAAGGAAACTGTTCAGGCAAGAATTTTCTTTACATCCACATGCATTTCTTGCACCCTCTGGCTGTCGCACAATCACAATCTAGTAATTGCTGATGCAAACTAACTTTTCAGTAGATGCTGTTTCATTCTTTGGTAATCTGCAATGAATGTACACTGTTTACATTCTAACTCTAGTACAAACTATTTTGGCATGTGTTGGGTCTAACTGTAAAGCCACTTGGACCAGGTTGAAGTGTAAGGAGAAAGTGTCAAAGCAGTGTGATCTGAAGTGGGTGCACTTTGCAATGCCTTGGTTTCAGTGGCAAAACTTACAAAAGGCAATGATCCTAAGGCATTTCTGAAGCAGCATTGCTGAGCAGTACAATAAGTGTTAAAGTCAACTTTTAACACTCTTGTTGTTGCACTGTCATTTGAGAAGGACTGGTTCACTCCGCTTACAGCTCAGTGCTACTTTTGGCTTCCTCAACACACAGGAACTCTTGGTAGTTACTGAAGATATTTCAATTGTCTGTTAACCCACTTTGCATTTGCTGATATTGATGCAGTACAGCTGTATGAGGAATTAAACACTGATAATCCCTCTGGAGTAATGTCAGTGCTTGATGTCCTTAATGTAATCGTGTATTTGTCTCTTACTAGAGGTAGCGCTGCGCATTTTGTTGACACTGCATGTGACAGTTGCATCTGGGGAGTGAAGTTTCTCCAAACAAGTACTATGTTACAAGGTAAACCTGTGGGATTGGCTATGATCTGAATTAATAACTGCTCTTGCCAGATGTTATATGCTGATATAACTGATTACAAGGCATGAAAAGTGCAGCTTTTGTAAGTAGCTAGGTAGAGACTGAACAGTGTGCAAAGTATGTATGATTTCACATCTGATGTACTCTGTAGTCTGATCCTACAGTGGAAGGCATAACAATACTTTTCAATGCCAGAGTTCCTGTAGGGCAGCAGCACAAAGTATTGTCAACTAGGCACTATTCTGTACTGCTGTAACTGGCTTACTTGAATTGCTAGGACAAAGTTGAACCTATTCTTCTGTCTGTTTCTGCATGCATAATGGAAGGTGTGGTTGCATAATGGCGGTAGGGTCATTGCCAGTCTATCTGCCAGTTGCAGTATACAGTGAACTGTGCCAACTGAACACTAGTTGCCTCATGCAGACATGACAATACAAATGTAACATGTCATATGAATCTGTCCATTTTGTGAATGCAATGAAACTGGAAGGAAAGGGGTACTTTTTGTCCTTCCATGTTACTGGGACTACTGGTTGATTTCTCAATGACCATGTTAAATGAACTTAAGTTTGGGAATTCCACTAGATAACTGCAGAGGCCAGGGTTATGACATATTGGCTCGAAATATGAAAGGAAACATTCTGGTGTTGCTGGAATCTTGTCTTTAAATCCACATGCATTTTTTGTACCCTCGGGCTGTCACAATCTCAATCTTGTAAAAAGTGATGCTGCAAAGTCTTCAGTAGATGTTTCATTCTTTGGTAATCTGCAACGAATGTACACTTTTCAGAGGTACAAAATATTTTGTGATGTGTCAGGTCTATCTGTAAAGCCACTTTGAGACCAGGTGGAAGTGTAGGGTAGAAAGTGTCAAGCACCCTAAAGTGGGTGCACTTTCCAATGCCTTGGTTTCAGTGGCAGAACTTACAAAAGATCCTAATGTATATCTGAAGCAGCATGGCTAGTACAAGAAGTGCTAAGTTTTTAATAGCACTGGTGGTCTGGTATGATGCATTAGTGAAGGTTGGAAAAGTCAGTAAACATTTGCAAAGCTCTTCCATGCAAATTGATCAAGCAGTGATTCTGCTTGATGAACTGAAAAGTGTTTTAACATAATACAGGGCCACAAGGTACAAAATGGCAAAAGTAACTACTACTGAGCTAGCAGAAGCACTGGAGGTAGAATTCCAGTTTCCTGGTGCTGATGAGGTGAGACCCAGGAAAGCAGAGGCTTTTATCAACCAAATGACTTAGTCCTGAACAGAATAAAGTCAACTCAACACTCATGTTGATGCAGTCATCTGTGAAGGATGGGTTCACTCAATGTCCAGCTCAGTGCTACTTTTGGCTTCTCTACAACATACAAGAACTCTTGGTAGTTACTGAACATATTTCAATTCTGTCTGTTAACCCAGTTGGAATCTGCTGATATTGATGTAGTACAGCTGTATGAGGAATTAAACACTTTAACACATTACTCCAAAGGGATTATCAGTGCTGGATGTCAATGTAATAAAGCGCGTATTACTTAAGATATTCCCACAGGTAGTGGTAGCTCTGCACATTTTGTTGACACTGCTAATGACAGTTGCATCTGGGGAGAGAAGCTTCTCCAAACTACAACTAACATATTTAAGTACTATGTGACAAGATAGACTTGTGGCCTTGGCTATGATCTCAATGAATGAGGTATCTTGCCAGATAGACTATGGTGATATAATTGATTTGCTCAGTGCAAGGCACGATAAGTGCAGCTTTAGTAAGTAGCTAGGTAGGTAATGAATGGTGTGCAAATTATGCATGATTTCACGTCTGATTTAACCTGTAGTCAAGATTTTACAGTGTAAGGCATAACAATTGTGCAGTATGCCAGAGCTCCTGTAGGGAAGCAGTACAGCAAAGTTGGTAGGGAATCTGAGTACTGTCAGTTGTGCACTTCTCCAATACTGTGACTGGCAAACCTGAATGGCTATAACAAAGTCAAACCCTGTTCTTGCATCTGCTAATGTTTCAGGAATTGGTTATGGCTAGGCTTGTGTAGACCCTAGGGCCAATCTTGGGTTCATTGTGTAATTAAAGGTGTAGTTGTATAATGCCAATAGGGTCAGTGCCAGTCTCAAATAAATTACCAAACAATGATACACCACATTTCAGAGGGAATGTGCCAACTGAAATCTCTAAGACTGCAGTAAACATGACAGTTTGTACAAGTGTAACATTTCACTGTGAAACATTGAATATAGAAATGTACATCAAATGGCAGCAGGGGAATAAAACCAAACTATTACAATGTCTGAAGCATGAACCAGCTAAATGAGTCTTCAAATAACTCATGTGTACCTGACAGTTTGGCAATTTAAACATTTTAAGTCACACATTAAATAGAAATGTGTAGTAGCCAGCAATGAAATAAAATCTGACCATTTCAATGTCTTTAACATGAACTATGCCTAACCTTTTCAAAATTACTCGAGCAGACCAGACACTTTTTTCTTTTGTACACATTAATTGTGAAGTATTGCATATAGAAATGCATGAATAGCAGCAGATAAAATGTGACAAATTTTGATGTCTAACATTGAAGTGCACCAACTGAAATCTAATGTCTTCAACTTAAGTGGACCTGACAGTTTGTACAAGTTAATCACTTTTTACTGTTGAACACTGCATTTAGAAATGCACATCTAATAGCCGGCAAAGGAATACTTGAATGACTATTGTTGACATGAAGGGTGTCAATTCACATGGACCTCGCACATTTCATTGTGAAACATGTGCATATAGAAATGTACATCTAATGGCAGCAGTGGAATAAAACTGGACTACAATGTCAAGCATGAACTGAACCAGCTAAATGAATGTCTTGAAGTTACTCATGTGGACCTGACACTTTGCAAGTTAAACATTTAACTGTCAAATATTGCATATAGAAATGTCTAGGAGCCAGCAATTAAATAAAATCTGACAATTTCAATGTCTAACATTAATTGTGCCAACTGAAACCCAATGTTTTAAATCAAGCAGACTGGACAGTTTTTACAAGTGAAACACTTTTTTTATTGTTGAAGACTGCAGTTGGAAATGTTCATCTGGTAGCCAGCAAAGGAATAATTAAATGACAATTTCCAATATCTTTCACATGAAGTGACAATTCAAGTGCACCTGGCAGTTTATACAAGTGTCAAACATGCATATAGAACTGTACATGTAATGGGAGAGCAATGCAATAAAGTCATCTGACAATTTATGAACTGTATAAAGTAAATGTCTAGTAGCCAGCAATGAAATAAAATCTGACTTTCAATGTCTCTAGCATTAATTGTGCCAACTGAAACCTGTTTTCAAATTGGTCAACCAGAACTGACAGTTTGTACAAATGCAAAATTTTACTGTCAAAGATTGCATATAAAAATGTACTTGACAAGTAATGGAATAAATCATTTGACACTATCGATGTCTCTCGTCTTAAATATGTCTTCAAATTACTTGCATTGACATGATGGCTGAAAGTAGTACACTGCTGTTTAAAACTGAATTTAAATGTCCCATATCCATCTGCAACCCATAATGGATAAACACTGCCAATACAATTCTGAAATCTGCTTAGTGTTGTTAAGTTGTATGCAAAGTTCAAGACATCACTGACTGTAGTAACACTGCTTTCCTTTTTGGCCTCTGGGTCAGCATACAGCTGCAGCACCACCACATCACTATGTAGCTGTCTGAAGTATGTAGACTTGATTGCTGACCTGTGAAGAGCATGAAGCACATCAGGGTATATAGTAAAAATGTAGAGTTGCTGCTACACTAGACCAAATGAGAACTTCTACACAAACATCAATGAAACATCAATGCACATTGCAAAAAAAGTTAATACTGTCTCATATTCTGCAGATGAACACTACACAAGCAACAGATCAACCAGGTTTAAGGATATTCAGCCTTCAATTGCAGTCAACTAAACTACAAGATGTCTTACAGTATGACTTGGATTTTCATGCATTTAAACATGGAAAGAACTGGAGTGTTTTGTGGGAGTGACCCTTCTGTGGGCGTGGCTCAAATAGGGGTGTTCCTTGTGTTCAGTGTGGGTGGGGCTTAAGGGGCGCCAGAGCAGTGCTTCGCCTAGGGCGCCGTTTGAGCTAAGGCCGGCCCTGGCTGTCAGTTTTAGGGAGATGAGGGAGGGATGAAGAACTCCCGACGAATGAGTCAGAAGGTCTGGCACTGGGTCCAGAACCCATGGTTCTTCCACTTGATACTTCTGTAGGAAGGGGAACCAAATCTGACGAGGCCAAGATGGGGCTATCAGAATAACAGTCCTTCCCAGACTTTTGGCTTTCTGTATGAACTTGGGAATTAGGGGGATTGGCGGGAAGGCATACAGGAGGCCCGGGGGCCAATCGTGTACAAACGCGTCCCTCGGGTTGCTCCCCGGTGGGGGATAAAGGGCAAAGTAGCTTCTGCATTTGGCATTCATCGGAGATACAAACAGATCGCAGCAAGGCTGGCCCCACCTGTGGAAAATCCTGTCCGCCACCTGTTGTTTCAGGGACCACTCGTGAGGCAACAGGATGGCCCTGCTCAGTTTGTCCGCTATCACATTGGATGACCCCGGGATGTGCATTGCTATCAGAAAGCGCCTGGTGGATACAGTCCACTGCCAAATTCTTAGGGCCTCTTGGCATAAGGGATACGATCTGGCTCCCCCTTGCTTGTTGATGTACCAGACTACTGACATGTTGTCCGTCTGAATTGCAATTTTCCCTGGAGGAAGACAGTTGTGAAAGTGTTGCAATGCCAGGAACACTGCTCTCAGCTCCAGGACATTTATATGCAAATGTGATTCCATGCTCGACCAAGTAACTTGGACAGTCTTTCCCTGAAATAGCCCCACCCTATCAGGCAAGCATCTGTGGTCACTGTGGCTGTGGGTTGGGGAAGAACAAGGGGACATCCGACTACTATCTGGTCGCTGCTCAGCCACCAACTGAGATCCTTCTTGCAAAGATTTGTTAACAGAATCTCGTGCGATATGGGCAGTTGTTGGTAAGACCATTGTGTGAAGAGTAACCGCTGGAGTATCTGCATGTGCATGCACCCCAACGGGACTGCTATTAGCGTGGCTGCCATTGTGCCTAACAGCTTTAACATCTGGGATGCAGGAGCTTTGTTCTGGGTCAACAGACTGGACAATTGACTTCTTAGGGATAAGATTCTTGTTTGAGGCAACCTGCTCCTTGAATCGAAGGTGTTTAGCTCTGCTTCTACAAAGGTAATATGCTGCGAGGGCGATAACGCAGATTTTTCGAAGTTTAAGGTTATGCCCAACTGGGAACACAGGTTGATAGTGTAGTCTCTTGCCTGAATTAGTTGATGCCTGGAGGTGGCAGTGAGGAGCCAGTCGTCCAGATATGGAAACACCCGGAATCCTAAGTGTCGCAGGTAAGCCGTGACCACTGCCAAACATTTGGTGAACACTCTGGGGGCTGTGGTAAGACCAAAGGGCAGGGCTCTGAATTAGTAATGACTGGCCCCAGCCGGAAACGCAAGTGATCTCTGGATGATCTGGCCATTTTGATATGGTAGTAAGCATCCTTGAGATCTATAGAGCACATCCAATCGCCCGTTTCTAGAAATGGAAGTATCGATTGAAGCGTGACCATCTGGAACTTTTCTTCTTGACGAAGATGTTGAGTTTGCTGAGGTCTAATATGGGCCTCCAGTCCCCTGTTTTCTTTGGAACTAAAAAGAACCTTGAGTAAGTTCCGGATCCTATCTGGTTCGCTGGGACTGGCTGGATGACTCTTGTCTAGCAGGTTTTGAATCTCTATGACTGCTAGTTTTCGCAGACTGGGTGGAACGTCTGGAATACTTGTACACATGGGAGGGGATTTTGTAAAGGGAATGTAGTAACCTCTGGAAATGATGCTTTTTACCCAAGAATCCATGGTAACGTTTAGCCAGGCGTTTGGCTATAAAGCTAAGCGACCCCCGACTGCCTCCAGAGCAGGACAGCCAGGCTTCTTTCAGGAATGCTGATAGGGCTTACCAGAGAACTGCTCCCTGTCACCCTGATTTTGCATACCCCCTCTGCTGTTTGGGCAGCGTCTTCTGTTTCTACCCCCTCCTCTGCTTCTTGAGGGGTTATCAGTAGTGTGTTCTGGAAAGCTCCTTGGGGCTTTCAAAACCACATTTTTCCACTTCATTGCCCTTTGGGGTACGGTATAGTTGGAGTGGAAAAACGGACTCCTACAGCAGACAGAGTCTTTCCTTCTTGTTCACACCTAGCAAGCGTCTCTAACTTTAGGCCTGAGCAAGGCATAACCATCGAATGGGGTATTGACGAAGGAAGACTTGAAGGCTTCCGCAAAGGAGCAAAGGTGCATCCAGGACTGTCTCCGAAGAGCTATCGCTGAACCTGCCGCCCTACTCGATCCATCGGCAGCATAAGAAATGAGTCGCATGGATGAGCTGACTGTAGAATTGAGGCTGTTGAGTTGTGCAGTTACTTTCTCAGAAACTGCATCAGCTGTGTTACTCTGTAGAGTATCTCCCAACTCCTTAAGGAGATCTCTTTGAAGGCGGGTAAAGTGGGTTAGGTAGTTGAGTGATCTCATGGAAAATGCCGCAGAACTAAATATGCGTTTCCCATACCTGTCCATTGTCCTAGAATCCCTATTAGGAGGATGGACAGAAGAAGTTTCTGACATCTCTTTCTTGGTGGCTGCCGCCACCACCATGGCATTAACCGGGACTCCCTTGGTAAGAAAGGCCTTGTCAGCAGGGGAAGTAATGAACTTGTTGGGCCTCTGAGGGACCGGTTCCACTGAATCAGGGGACTCCCACACCCTTCGTGCAACCAAATCCATTAGTTCGTCGAAGGGAGGAGTAACCCAGGAGGTGGATGGTTGGGACCCAAAGGCCTTCAGGAGTACCGACTCGTCCTCAGTAGCGGCAAGGGACTGCCAATCACCCCTCTGCCTTAAGATCTCCAATATGTCTGCGAATGAGACATCCTCTGAGGGGGATCGTGGGGACCCTTCTGATTCCTTCAAGTCAGTATCCAATGTCAGGGATTCCTGTGGGGAATCCAAGTGCCTCCTCTTGCACAGTCTCTTCCTAGGTACTTCAATCGGTGGGAGCGTCCGGTGAAGTCCCCGTAGAGAAGGGGCCGCCCAATGGGGATACCTGAGGCTCTGGGTCTCGACGCTTGGTAAGGACCTGTGGGGAAGAGACAGAATGTGGCCCTTTAGGGGGAGGGGAAGAAAGATCCGAAGAGGTGGTGGTCTTAGAAGACATGACCTTCCTCGTAGTATCGAAGGCACCAGAATCCTGGTCAGAGAAGACTGTCAGCTCCAAAGAGGCCGGCAGCCCTCCCCAAGCTGCGACCCCATGCTCCAATCCAGAGGACGCAGCCGAACCCACCTGCGCCAAAGTCCTGAGGGGAAGGGTCGGCACCGAAGTCTCAGTTCGACTCTCCACCCTGGAGCCAGCGAGGGAGTGTCGGCTCTGAGACTCCCCAGTTGGAACTGAGGAGATCAAGATCAATGGAGCTGGATCGAACCTCAGCTCCGAGGGCTCTACCAACGTTGGTTCTCTCTGCCCTGGCTCCGAGAGTTCGATTGGCTTTGGAGGAGGAGGAGAAGAGAGTAGGACTGGGATTTCAGGCTTCGAAGCCAAGTGGCTCGAAGCGGAAAGCATTTTGGCCAGGGCCGGGTTCTCTAGCAATCTCTTAACCACACGGTCCAGGACCACATCAGATAACCTCGAAGAATGGGTCAAGGGATGGGTCAAAGGGGCCAAAGACGGCACCGATTGAAGAATTGGAGACTGAGGAGTCTCCAACACCGGATCCACAACTGGGCTCCAAGATAAAGGTTCAGTACATGGCTCCAAAGGCTGTGAAGCCAATGATTGAACCATACCAGAGGAGCTCGGAGCCGAGGACTTGGGCTCAGAGGACCCCTTGGACGAATTCGACCCCTTCAAAGCCTTGGAAGAAAGGTCAGTCTTGTCCAGCACAGCCTGAAAATCAGGCATTGGGAGTCCCCTATCCACCAGCTTCCTGCGCCTTTCCAGAAGAACCCTGGTGCTAAAGGAGTGGCAGATACAGCACACTTCCTGCAAATGAACAGATCCTAAACAGTACACACAGGTGGAGTGGTTGTCCATCACAGACATTTTTTGGCACACTCACACCTTTTGAAGCCAGACTTTTGCTTCTCTGACATTCTAGCAAAAGGAAAGGATATATATATATATATATATATATATATATATATATATATATATATATATATATATAAGTTCAGATACCTGAACTCAAAAACTATGTGTATTAATACAAAAAAATGTTATTCAACAATTTTTACTATTAAGTCTCTACAGAACTATCCAATCTCTAACTGATCTAACTAATTTTAACTACTACTAAAAAAGTTAGCACACACAAAGGAGCTGACAGAGCTTTGTCACGCCCAAAAAACTAAGAAAGGCCTAGAACAAACAGCCGTTAAGAAAAACACTTCTAAAGATATACTAATCTACACACTAACTCTAACTAACTGTATTTTTTTAAAGACAATAACAATGGCTAACACTCCAAGAAAAAAATATTTTTAAATATCTCTAAATATAGAAAAAAAATAACACTGGCCCGAGCTTCCTCCGACGAGTCCGTAGATCCGTTGCAGCGGCAAACTAGATCTGGGGTTTACAGTAGAGCATCATGAGATATATATACTGTGTCTCAAGCTTCTCTGAGAGTTTGAGCTTGAAAAGCGGCCAACTCCAAACCCACGTGTAAGAACAAAACGGCGAGATAGAACAACTTCACATTATACTTTGCAACACAATATTATATTAAGTGCATTTACTAATAAACAACTTATTTCTATAACAGATGACATGTACTATATTGTAATAGCTACAGCTTTAATGTACAAGGTTTACTTCCGAGTACAAATATGGATGTTAACCTTTCATTCTCCGTTTACCTCGGAACCTGAGTTTCTACATACATATCTTGTTTCTTACACTTCTTCAGATGCACTTTAAACTATGTCAGTTTCATTATGCTTTATCTTATATAGTGATCTTCTCACGTACTTTAGAGCCTGTTTTTCTGATTCTGTAAGGAACTTCTGTGGGAAAGTATGTAATGTCTGTTTTTAGACTTTCTTGTTGTTTTTCTGAGAAAACATCCAATGTCTGATTCTAAGGAAGCATCATTAAAATGCCAGGCAAATGCTGTACCCAAGTATTGCTCTTTCCAGGCATGCCTTTGCTAGACTTTTTTTAACATCCGATTCATACATTATATTATGCCATTGGACTGTGGATGGTATGGTACATGAAATCTTTGCTGTATGCTCAACAAATTATACATTTGCTTAATGCGATTACTAACAAACTCTGGACCATTATCTGATACTATGAGACGTGGCCATCCCCAACAGCAGAAAATATTCTTCCATAAGGCGTCTGCTGTTGCCTTTGCTGTCATGATTTAGGTGGGAACTGCTTCTTCCCATTTTGAAAAAAACATCCACTACTACTAGTAGGCATCTGTAACCTCCAACTGTTGTTGGCAAAGGACCTGCATAGTCTATTTGAATTGCATGCCATGGCCCATCTGCTGGCTGTATCTGATGTAATTGAGGTCTTTTACTTTTAGCATTTACCTGAAGACAGATTAGACATTCTTCTAAATTAGCCTACAGACCTTTTTTAAACTTGGGTTCCAGTATTTTCTTTTGCAACCGCACATAGCTTATCAGCTCCTACATGTCCCAATATTTGATGATTTAATTTGACCAATTGACGTGCCAACTCATACGGCACACAAGGCAACCATAATCCTTTTGTAGTGGTACATACATAGTACTTCTTTGGCAGTACTTCTGCAGTCATGCACTGGTCTGTTTCTTCTTTGAAACCTTGTTTTTTTGAATGTATATGAGGTCTTCCTTGCTTGATTGCTGGTCTAGCTCTTTTAAGGCACTAACTTCTGTTTTTAAGGCACTAACTTCTGTATCAGTATATATACATACTCTGGAAGTTTTTTTTCCCCACTTTGTGCTGCTTGTTTTGCTAATAAGTCAGCTAATTCATTTAACCTGAAAGTTTTGCTTGTCGGTTTCTGGTGTGCTTTTATTTTTAAAATGCTGTACTGTCCCTGTTGATTTGACATTGTTATTACTTTATGTATGTCTTTTAATACTTCAGCATGCTGTAATGGTTTGCCTATACTGTCCACAAATCCTCGCCTTACCCAAGTGTCCATATGCAGCCTTAAAGAATTTACTACATAAGCACTGTCTGAAAAAATGTTAACAGGATTGTAATACTTTAGCACATACAGTACAGTGCTGCCTCTACTTCATCTCTCTGAGCTGACTTGATTAGTTTGGGAGAACCTAGCTGTGGATTCTCCAGAACTACAGCAAATCCTGTCCGTTACTTGCCTTTGTCCCAAAACCCGTGCTCCATCCACAAAGACAGATGGCTTCAAGTGATCAAAATCAGATGCCAGAAATTGTACGTCAGGTGACATTATTTACACTAAGCAGCTATGCTGTTTTCCTTCATATCCCATGTGGTTTGCCAAATAATATTTGTCTCCTGTCTGTATTGTGGCAAGTTTTCATTCTGAAAAGTGCCATCCACTTTGCAAAAACTGCCTAATACCATCTGTGATTTTATTCATTTCAAAATTGTCTACCAGAGCTTTTACTGCTTGGTGTGGTGTTTGTACTATAATGCTAGAAAATACAGTCAGATACTCAGTTTGCTTAATAACCCAGTAAATGGCTAATAACTGCTGTATGCAAGGGTGATAGCCTAATTCCACTGGCATCATCCTCCGACTAATTCCACTGGCATCATCCTCCGACTACAGAAAGTGACTGGACGTAATCTCTTTTCCATTCTGTTGTTGCCACCATGTGCCCATTCCTGTAATAGTAACACAGATAATGTTTTCCTTCTGGCTGCTGCTTGTAACACAAATGGCAACTTTGGTGTGGGTGCTATTAATTCTGTAACTTGTGTGGGTGCTATTAATTCTGTAACTTGTGCTAACTTTACTTTAATTTGTGAAAATGCTTCATCCTCATGAGGTCCCCACTCTAAAAGGGTAGATTTCTTTTGTTCCTTTAACATTTTGTATAGCGGAGCAGCCACAGCTGTATAATCCTCTATAAATTCCCTACTGTAATTCATGATTCCGATGAATTTTTGTAGCTCTACTACAGTCAGTGGCTTTTCCATTTGTAAAATGCCTTGCACACGCACAGGGCAAGGAGACCTTCCGGATGGTTTTATAATAGTACCTAGAAACTTAACTTCTTGTGACATAAACTGATTATTTTTGATTTTCAACCTTAAACCTTGCCTACTGCAGAGTATGGAAACATTTTTAAGAAGTCTTACTTGTTCTTCTACTGTTTCAGACTGTATCAATATGTCATCAATGTGATGTAACACTGAATCACCTTTTTCCAAATGTTGCAGAACGGATCCTACTGTCTGGTGAAAAATAAATGGACTATTTTGAAATCCCTGAGGTAACTTTGTCATAACATATTGCTGTTTTGTAAATGTAAAGGCAAATCATGGCCAGTCTTTTTCCTGAGTGGTACTGCAAAAAGTCATTTGCTAAGTCTGTTACTGTAAGTCACATACTTTGTGGCTTAATATGTGCAGCCAGCTCTGGAACTCCTGGAATCAAATGTGCTCTAGAAGTTGTGTACTGATTAACTTTCTGTAAATCAATAACAAGATGATAACTACCATCTTTTTACTTGATTAGCCAGATTGGTGAATTTGTGGGAGTGTTGCCTTTTTGTACGAGTCCTTCCTTTTCCCATTCTGCAATACATTTTCCATATGTTCTTCTGCCTCCCTAGGAATGGGATACTGTTTTTGAAATGACGGCATATAATCCTGATCACTGCCCAACTCTACTGGCATTTCTAGTTTTCTACAGTCACTGGGACCCTTAGACCACAAGTTTGGGAATTGCTGTTGTAAATGCTGCCACACATTCTCACTGTCTGTATTTACATATCTTATAGGCTTATCAGGTTTTTCAGGTAGAGAGATTGCACAGCAACCTGCATTTTTCTCTCTCTCTCCTTTTTTCCTGTTCCCTATCCACAAAATACTGTCAGGCACATCAATTACTATGCCCAAGGACCCTAAAATCCCCATGCCAATAATGGTGGTTGAGCAGGATGCATGCATTAAAAATGCACCCTTCCATATCTGTCCTTCTTGGTGAAACGTTATGTCTGCATCTTGGCTACTCACTGCACAGCATCTTGTGCTATTAAATGCTGAAATGCAAACCCTTTTATAGGATTTACAGGTGACTGCCTGTTTGTAATGGATACTGCTGCTCCAGTGTCTAGTAAGACATTTTTCCATAGAGGCCCCCTACCCAGATGTAAGGAGATCCACTCATCCCCACCTTTACTGTCAAATGCAATATGACACACCACATGTTCTTGCTTGTCATCTTCCTCTGTGCCTGAGTGATCTACATATTTAAGTTTTTCAATCTCCTTTTGTAATTGCTGCCCAGCTATTCCTTCTGTGTGTTCTTCCAAATATTTTACATTTACAGGTGAGGCTGCTTGACAATCTATGGGACATACGTCCCCTTTTCTTGTGTATTGATGGCCCTTATAGCCGTCTTTACCAGTACTGTAAGGTCTCTGTGCATAGACCTGTTTTTCTGACTTTCCTTGTGAATCTTTTGGCTCTGTTTTTGAAAACGCAACCTGTTCTTCCTTCTTTTTATGCCAAACTTTGTAATGACCACAATTTTGCTTAACATGCCCTATTTTCTTACAGAAAAAGAACATGATGGTGCCTTTTGTTCATTACTTGTGTCTGATCCTGGTGCTAGACACAGGAACAAGAACTAGTGGTGCAGGTGCAGCTCTTTCTGCTGGTGGTTGGTCACACCACTGTTTTCTTCCCTGGCTTTTTACCTCACCGATTACCTCAAATGGCTCACTACTCTCTCCTAATACAAAGCTATGGTGTAAGTATAATGTCCCATCATCAGCCATAGTCCGTCCTCTCATTAGTTTTTGTGCTAAATCAGTGAGGGTGTTTGAGTTTTCTTCAAAAATATACTTAATATCCCCTGGAACCCCTTTTACTTGTTCTAGAAAGCAATGTATTAACTGCTTTTGTATTCCCTTTTGTTGCATGTCCTCTTCTGATCTTTGGTATATGATCTGAAACTCTAGTTTAAAATAGTCAGCTTGTTCTATTAATTTGTCTGAAATGGTGATTTTGAAGTTATCTAAAAGCTTAGCTGTGAGAGGCTGCCCTTGTGTGTGTGCCATGAGAACAGCGGTCATACGCCCTACTTTATTGTCTAACTTATAGTTGTTTTGATTTAACTGGATGAAAGTTTTAAAACATTTGGGAATAAAAATCCAAAAACATCTGAACAAGGTATTTGTCCATACATCAGATCCTGCTGTTTATGCTACCCATTCTTCAAATGCAAGCATGTTGTAAAATATGCCTTTCTTATCATTCCACTGTAGTAAACTTTGTAATAATCTGGATTGTGTATATAGCACTGCAGTGGTTCCCTGTTCTATAACTTGTACTGGTTTCTGTAATTTCTTTTTGTAATTCTTTACAGGTTTTATGATACTTTCTGTTAAAATCGTCTGTTGACTGTAGAGCCCCTGTGCACTTCTGATAGAGTTCTTGTATATCACTTCTGAACTTTTTGAACTCTCCTTGTTTGTCTTTTAAGAATTTATTAAACTCCTCTGTCAAATTATCATAAACCTCGTTCCTGTCCTTACCTCTTGTGTGCTGAGCAGTGGCTTCATTCCACTTTTGTACATAATGTTTAAAAGGTGTAGTAAGATCTACAGGAGATTTTGTCAGTAACTGATTTGACTGCTGTTCTAACTCTAAGATTAATGGCAGTAACAGAACATAATCGTCTGACATCTGGATATAATGTAAGCATTTCAACTTTTCGTGGTTCTTCACCATCAACCTTTGAACAATGGCCTGCACTGTATTTTTATGGCACTGGGCACTGCACACAGAAAGCAGTTTCAGATGATTCACACAATAAATGTTTACTATGACATGCCACATATTTTTGTTTAAGATACCAATCAAATGTTATAATCCACTTACATAACATTTGAGTATCAATATGCCCTAGTAAGGTTTTACATTAACTAATGTGCTGTGTATACCAACACTGCATTTTGCCCCATATTTTGTCTGGTTGTTCTGATACATTAAGACTAAATCTCTGCTTACATTTTTTACTACAGTCCCTAATGGCATCCATACTCGTATGTGACACAGGAAAAAGTCTTACACTTAGCAAGTGAACAAGTGATCAGTCTGTTGTTACAGATGGCTGAAAATTTCCCTGTAGTCACTCGAAAAGGTGGTGAAACAACACTGACAGTTGCAGATTCAAAACCTTGTACTTCATGGACTTGGAGAATATGGCACTGTGACCTTCCTGCATGGCAGTGTCGCTCCAGAGTCAGACGTCTGAAAACTGTACTGCTTAAAGCTGTATAAAGCTGGAGTGCTCCTATTTACAACTCACTCATATATACAGATTTTAGTTGCTGCACCTTTACTGGAGTGACCCTATACAGGTACCCCTCCCCCTGTGTTTGGATACAGGCTAGGCTTGCCACTGAAAATTTAATTTTGATGCAGCAGCTGCTGCTGGATCTAAAGTTTGATTGAAACAAAGTCTTGTTGATTGTCTACTATTGAAATCAAAGTCTGGTTAAGACACAGAGTCTTGCAGTCTGCACATTGATAAGAAAATATCCTTTGCAACACAGTGCTATATTAACTTAAGCACAGTTACTAATAAACAACTTATTTCTATAATGGATGACACATACTATACTGTTACAGCTACAGATTTAATGTACTTTAAATGTACTGTAAAATTTTCTGAGAAAGCATGTAGGGAAACATCTGTGATGAAGCCAGTCTGGCTGATATTGTGAAAAAGCATGCAATTACACGGATTCTGTGATGAAGCATGTTCATTAACAGATGTTCCTTAGTTTTCAAAGCACCACTTACTTTAGTCAGGGTCACATCATATAATATGGATGCCGAGTTTATGTTGCTAACCTCTATGCCTACATTTAAACAAACTTTTTATTCTATGCTTTATTTTTTAGCATACTTACAGCAGAATTAATGTTTATTCATTGTTCAACACACTCTAACATTTAGCATGTAATTTGGTGACTTATGCTTTCATTAGCATAGTCTGACATTTACCCTTGATTAATGAACATAAAATAAAACATTGTCATGTGTGCAGCGTGCACACGATAGCAGCACTAAGTGCTGGTATTCATGAATCCAGCCTTCTATGTATTCATACACATACATACATACATACACACCATAAGTACACATGTACTCCAAGACTATCATTCATGTCTCGGTACCTCCTTTTGTACTGTTTTTATCATTAATGCCCTATATATGAAGCATAGCAAAATCATAATTATCAATGCTGTAGCCAAAATTATTTCTAAAATATTTTCCTCAAAATGGAAACAGACTGGTTAACCCTGCCATGGTGAGCTTTCAGCTGGTTTGGCATATAAGAAATCTGCAACTTTTTGAAATACATTCAAATGATCTTTAAAATTGTATTTCACTACCTAGAATGACTGTGAAGTATTTGTATCTCACACATTCTCCCTTTTCTCACTGAGTAAATACATCTCATTTAAATGAGGTAACTTAAACAAACCAATCAACAACTTACATTTTCCTTTTTTTATCCTGACATGTACTAACATCATGTGTTTGCTAACTATTGTTTCCCTATTTTCCATGATCATTGATCACTAACTAACTCACATCCTTGACACCTCAATTTTACATTCTGAGTTTCATCAATTAACCTTTGCGGTTTGTTTTCTCAGATACCTGTGTAACTTATTTTGACCAACATGTCACAATGTATATCTCAAGCTCTGCTTCTTTTTTATCATATATGCAATCTGTATCATGAAAATCATGTACACATCTTGTACTGTTCATACTGTGAAAAATGTCAACATATAATAGTGGGCATTAAAATAATTGTATTTCCAATTGATAGAATTTTAACACAATCTTGTGTCCTAATAATGTTCACTTTTAACGACAACTTGTGAGCAATCTGGTTAAATATCTTGTTCAATGCCACACAGTAAGCACATGAGAACTGACAGAATCAATCTCCAAACCACAGGAACTATAGCTACAGCCTTAACACACTGTGACAAATACCAGAGTTACTGCTGATACCCTTATCTTTAAGAAAAGAAAGTCAATTAATTTGTTTTAATAATTTAGTTATTCCCCGAATCAGTAGTATTTATTATGAAATAAAATTAAAACCATTCCTACAATGCACATACAAACATTTGCCATTCACGTAATTTAACTCTGTCTGATGATCACATTTCATTTTGCAAATAGTCCTGATACTTTTGCCTCGTAATTTTCCATTTTTTTTTTACAACTAGGTTACCTTTTTCTCCCTTTGTCCATAATCAATCATTCAGTTAGTCTTATTCTGTTCATATTTCCTTCAAAGTGATTTGAGAATTATTAATAATACATTACTGAATTCCTGAAGGAAAAAACATGAGCATGAAATTTGTCTTTAGAATTTAATCCTTTATGGCTTTTTTGTAATTTCAGAAAAAAAAATATTTTTTGTAAAAATCCATACATGTTTATATATGGAGAGTAAGCTGAATACAATTACAATATACTAGTTACCATTGGTTTAAAACAAATGCCAATGCTTGTTGGTTACCACCCTCAACATGAATGAAGGCTTTCATATGCCTAAACATAATTTTACCAGTGTTGAAATTATTTTCCAAAACTCATGTTAATTTCTTTTCAGAAGCTATACAACATTATACTTTGACTTACTGTAAACTACAAAACATCTAATCCCTTATGTGTCAGATTAACAGTTACTAGTTAGCCAGGAATCAAGGCCTGAATTTTCTCATTTTAAATAATCTGAATCTTTTACTTGGTTTTTACTGGAACACACACAAAAAAAAACTTTGCAGATTTAAATAGTTCAGTCAAATAACAGTTTACTCTGTTTTACCTGCACCTTAAACTCTAACTAATAAATAACAGAAATAACAGAAATTTCTTCTTATTACAACCCTATGTTTTCCTCAGTCACAGCTGATCTGTTTTAACATGAGACTTAACTTTTGCAAGAATCTGAAATAATGAATACCTCTTATTTTGTCTGCATCATGCATCAGACCATGACTGCTTTTTACTCCACTAACAAATTAATGAATCTGTTTCCATGTAATCATCTTTTACATGGTTTTGGAGACATGCCTGTCTTGGTTTTACCTCTTCATCCTGTGAAAACATATTCAAAAGAACTCTATCTCACACACACACACACACACACACACACACACACACACACACACACACACAAGCATACACAGAAGTGTGTGTGTGTGTGTGTGTGTGTGTGTGTGTGTGTGTGTGTGTGTGTGTGTGTGTGCAAAATACACACATACATAAATTATATATATATATATATATTTATATATATATATATATATATATATATATATATATATATATATATATATATAAACAAACTTTGCCCTATTGTAATACTGATTCATTAAATCTATTGCTTTAAGTTTACCTGCAACAACCATCTTATGACAACAAGAAAAATATAAATTCAATCAAAACACAGCTTCTGCACAAAAGAAAATATTTTGAACCTGAGAATCACTACTTGCATATTTTCTCCAATACCCTGGCAATAATATTGCTTTAAAGATTTTGACAGTAACTGTACCGCTGAACCTAGTATAATGCTCTAGTGTACCAAAGCTCAATGTCCTATGTGTATTTCAGATAGAATGTTCAACTAAAATGTTACTGTTAAGCAAGTAACCAATAAGCTAATTTTTTACACTATCAATTGCAATCTGTAAGAATGATGCCTCTACAAAAGCAGACTATTCTCAGTTTTGTCTTCAGACGATGTGCAACTGCAATAAATACATTTTAAAACAATGTTTATTTTTCTGACATCCATTGCATTTTCCAAGACGACAGAACATCTTGATTCACTGTTCAGTGCTCACCAATACATTTTCTTACAGCACTGCAAATGCTGTTTTCAAGAAAACATATCTTTAGTATACCTGTTACAGATATTTCTAACAGTCATGTGTACATGCATTTCTGCAGTCAAATTCTGTGGCTCATATCTCAATAAGGACATTAACTTCTTCAAGTAATTTACGTTACCTTCACAAATCCTTCAGTATTACAAAATGCTAAATAAAACAACCTCCCAAATATCTAATAAACCTGCCCCTCTCACTACATTGGGGGTGGGGAGCACATTATACTGAATCCCAAAGAAAATGCCCTACAAAAGTCCTGTTAAGAAATCTATTTATAACAGAGGACAAGGTTTATGAAATAAGGACATGGTGCACAAAACTCCAAAGGTTGCAAAACTACTTGTAAACTGCAAATTGTCCTTCTTAATAAATACCAGACATTCATGCAGTAATTAGGATTCCAAATATATCAATCTTTACTAAGGAGGACAATTCACAGTTTACAAGTAGTTTTGCAACTTTTGGAGTTTTGTGCACCTTGTCCTTGGTTACTTATTTATTTATTTTTTGGAGTGCACTAACCCAGCCACTGGGGATGCACAAGCCAGTGCATTTCTTTGTGCCGGTCCCAAGCCTGGATACATGGGGAGGGTTGCGTCAGGAAGGGCATCCAGCGTAAAACTTTGCCAAATCATTTCATGCATACACCAGTAAATATTTCCATACCAGATCGGTCGAGGCTCAGGTTAACAACGACCGCCACCAGTACTGTTAGCCAACAGGGTGCTGGCAGAAATTGGGCTACTGTTGGCCGAAGGAGGAGAAGAGGCGGAAGGCATGGCAGAAGGCATGGCTGAAGGCAAGAAGAGAGGAGAAAGGCTAAGACTGTGGTAGTAAGGGTCAGAACTTTGAATGTTGGCATTATGACTGGTATAGGGAGAAAGCTAGCTGATATGATGGACAGAAGGAAGGTTGGTATATTGTGTGTGCAAGAGACCCGATGGAAGGGGAGTAAGGCTAGGTGTATCGGAGGTGGGTTCAAATTGTTTTATCATGGTGTGGATGGGAGGAGAAGTGGCGTAGGAGTTATTCTGAAGGAACAGTATGCTAAGAGTGTTTTGGAGGTGAAAAGAGTGTCGGATAGAGTGATGTTTATGAAGCTGGAAATTGATGGTGTAATGACAAATGTTGTTAGTGCATATGCTCCATAAGTTGGGTGTGCAATGGATGAGAAAGAAAAATTTTGGAGTGAATTGGATGAAGTGGTGATGACTGTTCCCAAGGGTGAGAGAGTGGTGATTGGAGAAGATTTCAATGGGCATGTTGGTGAAGGGAACAGAGGGGATGAGGAAGTGATGGGTAGGTATGGTGTTAAAGGAATGTAGAAGGTCAGATGGTAGTGGATTTTGTGAAAAAGATGGACATGGCTGTGGTGAATACGTATTTTAACAAGAGGGAAGACCATAGGGTGACATACAAGAGTGAAGGAAGATGTACACAGGTGGATTATATCTTATGTAGGAGGGCCAGTTTGAAGGAGATTGGAGACTGTAAAGTGGTGACCGGAGAAAGCATAGTTAGGCAGCATAGGATGGTGGTTTGTAGGATGACGTTGGTGATCAAGAAGAGGAGGAGGAGTGCGAGGGCAGCACCAAGGATGGTGGAAATTGAAAAAGGGTAATTGTGAGGTGGAGTTCAGGGATGAGTTAAGACAGGCACTGGGTGGCAGTAAAGAGTTACCAAATAGCTGGGTAACTACAGCAGAGCTAGTAAGGGAGATGGCTAGAAAGGTGCTTGGTATCACATTGGGACAGAGGACGGACGACAAGGAGACATGGTGGTGGAATGAGGAAGTACAGGAGAGTATACAGGCAAAGAGGTTGGCAAAGAAGAAGTGGGATTGTCAGAGAGATAAAGAAAGTAGACAGGAGTATAAGGAGATGAGGTGCATTGCAAAGAGAGAGGTGGCGAAGGCTAAGGATAAGGAGGGAGAAAAGGACCTGTACCAATTGGCTAGACAGAGGGACCGAGCTAGGAAAGATGTGCAGCAGGTAAAGGGGATAAAGGATAATGAGGGAAACATACTCACAAGTGAGGAGAGTGTGTTGAGTAGATGGAAAGAGTACTTTGAGGGGTTGATGAATGAAGAGAATGAGAGAGAGAGAAGGTTGGATGATGTGCGGATAGTGAATCATGAAGTACAATGGATTAGCATGGAGGAAGTAAGGACAGCTATGAAGAGAATGAATAATGGAAAGGCTGTTGGCCCAGATGACATACCTGTGGAAGCATGGAGGTGCTTAGGAGAAATGGCAGTGGAGTTTTTAACCACATTGTTTAATGAAATCTTAGAAAGTGAGAGGATGCCTGAGGAATGGAGAAAAAGTGTTTTGGTACCAATTTTTAAGAATAAGGGTGATGTGCAGAGCTGTAATAACTACTGAGGGATTAAACTGATCAGTCACAGCATGAAGTTATGGGAAAGAGTAGTGGAAGCTAGGTTAAGAAGGGAGGTGATGATTAGTGATCAGCAGTATGGTTTCATGCCAGGAAAGAGCACTACAGATGCGATGTTTGCTCTGAGGGTGTTGATGGAGAAGTACAGAGAATGTCAGAAGGAGTTGCATTGTGTTTTTGTAGACTAAGAGAAAGCATATGACAGGGTGCCTAGACAGGAGCTGTGGTATTTTATGAGGAAGTCAGGAGTGTCAGAGAAGTATGTAAGAGTGGTACAGGATATATACGAGGGTAGTGTGACAGCGGTGAGGTCTGCGGTGGGAGTGATGGATGCGTTTAAGGTGGAGGTGGGGTTACATCAAGGATCAGCTCTGAGCTCTTTCTTATTTGCAATGGTGATGGACAGGTTGACAGACGAGATCAGACAGGAGTCCCCGTGGACTATGATGTTTGCAGATGACATTGTGATCTGTAGTGAGAGTAGGGAACAGGTGGCGGAGACCCTGGAGAGATGGAGATATGCTCTAGAGAGAAGAGGAATGAAAGTCAGCAGGACTAAGACAGAATATATGTGCGTGAATGAGAGGGAGGATAGAGGAATGGTGAGGATGCAAGGAGTAGAGGTGGCGAAGGTGGATGAGTTTAAATACCTGGGGTCAATAGTTCACAGTAACGGTGAGTGTGGAAGAGAGGTGAAGAAGAGAGTACAAGCAGGATGGAGTGAGTGGAGAAGAGTGTCAGGAGTGATTTGTGACAGACAAGTACCTGTAAGAGTGAAAGGGAAGGTCTACAAGAGGGTAGTGAGACCAGCTATGTTATATGGGTTGGAGACAGTGGCATTGACAAAAAGGGAGGAGTTTGAGCTGGATGTGGCAGAGTTAAAGATGTTAAGATTTGCACTGGGTGTGATTAGGTTGGACAGGATTAGGAATAAGTATATTAGAGGGTCAGCCCAGGTTGGAAGGTTTGGAGACAAAGCCAGAGAGGCAAGATTATGTTGGCTTGGACATGTGCTGAGGAGGGATGCTGAGTACATTGGGAAAAAAGATGCTAAGGATGAAGCTACCAGGTAAAAGGAAAAGAGGAAGGCTTAAGATAAGGTTTATGGATGTGGTGAGAGAGGACATGCAGGTAGTTGGTGTGACAGAGCAAGATGCAGAGGACAGGAAGAAATGGAAACAGGTGATCCACTGTGGCGACCCCTAACGGGAACAGCCGAAAGAAGATGATTTTTTGGAGTGCACTGACACATTTTCATTGCAAAATTATGCATAAAGCGTTTGTCATCTAAACACATTAACTTTTCATTGTTGAGCAATATGCATTTTCTTGTGTTTGAAAATCCCAGTGTCTAATACAATACCTTTATCTTATAAACATTGTTGCACAGCTGTGATAATATTGCCTTTCACTGTACAGAACCCTACATATGAAAACACAAAAGTTGTATATCATCACTAATCTCTGTTGATCATTTCCCCTTATTTTTCAGTAAGGAAAATAACATAGAACAACCTAAATGTCCACACCATAAGTATGCAAAAGTGGGAGAAATCAAACATGCCATCCTGGAATTTTACATTAATAGTCAGCAAAATACATTTTTCTTTTCAGATGCAGCATGCATAGAATGTTAGATTTTTATGCATATTAGAAGCATTGCGGAAACCATTAAAATGTCCATATTAGAAGCATTGCGGAAACCATAAAATGTCAGGTTACAACTGATAGCTCATCCAATCTACATAGCAGCACATTTGAAATTTATTATGCTTAAATAAGACTGTTTTTAAAATGTCACTGCAGGTCACATAGAATTTGTGGGGAAAAAACAAACATACTTGTTATTAAAAGGGACATTTAAATCAGTCTCTCCTTGTGTGTAACATAGACACCATGAATATCTTTCACTCTCTCTCTCTCTCTCTCTCTCTCTCTCTGTCTGTCTGCCTTGCTGAGCACACAGCCTGAAGGTCAGAGGTCTACTATAGGCAAGCTGAAAGTTGCAACCATAATGGAATGCACTAAGTATATTACATAGGCATTCAGTGTTAAAGTCACTGGAAAAATACACAAAGGAAAAATTAACTGGATTTTTTTCTGTGCTTATCAGCAATTTGAAGAACAGTTTTCTTGCAAATAGAAATGTTAGCAGTTATAGTCAGTCATATTGTGGTAGCAGAAACATATATCTGGATTTTAGGAATCCTGAAAAATATTGAGAGACAGGCTATAATCATTCTATTTTAAATTACAACATACTCTCATCTGTTCCCTTTGCATCCCTTATCAACAAATGTTGAATCGCATATGCCACTACTTTAAGATGTAACTGTACGTATACAAGTACATGGCAAACACTGCACTGCAAAACGTCCTTGCCTAAACAGATGTAATGGCAAAAAATTCCTATCTGTAGAACATGACAGCTCAAAAAATACTCTGATAATCCAGAAAATTCTCATTCAACAGTCTATTTGTGCATTATTTCTGTTAGAGATTCCTGGCATATGCAATAGAGATGTTATTTCACTGAAACTGTACAGCTTTCCATTGATGCCTTCTAAGCTCAAAAATGCATTTATTAGCTGCTTATCTCCATGTGAAACTCCATGTAACAAATTTAAAAAAAGTAATGTGCTGTCAGTCAGTGTGTCTAACAAAATAAACATTCTTATGTACATTCTTATGTACATTCATATAAGCCATGTGTGGTAAATAGGTAAAAAAGAGAACAATGTATAGGCAAATATAAACATAGTTAAAATACAGAAAGACACAATGAAAAAAAATTCCCTATTTAGGCAAAAACAAACTGCTTGTAATAGTTGTAATAGGCTCCTTTTTGTAGTGTTGGAAAGAGTTAATAGGAACCTGAGGGGCAGACCATGAACATTTGTTACTGAATTCAAAGAACTGTTGTAGCAACTACAGCTTAATGCACAATATCCTCCAGGACTTAAGACTATATCCATTACCACTGCCTTAAGCGCCATGCTACAAAATTATAAGAATTCTTACAGTTTTGTTTTTTATACGAACCACGCATTGCTTATATAAATGTACATAAGAATGCTGCTGCTATTTTGTATTTAAAGTTACTTTTACATTTTCATATATTGTATAGTTAAAGTATTTAACAAAAATAGTGCTTTATATTTTGAAGAAATTTAGATGATTAACTTTTAATGATGAATTGTTTGATTGATTGGTCTACATAATTTGTGTAGTGATGTTGCTACTTAGTTCTGATGAGGTCCTTTGAAGTTTAAGGAATGAAAGCTCTTAATCTTGAATTAAATTTGTTTTTTATTTCAACTTTCAACCACACACACACACACATCTTCCACTTTCTCATATTCCCTTCTGTTAGCAAATAGTATCAATAACTGATCAATACTGTGTGTTTGTTTATTTAAACTATACCACAGTAGCCTACTGATACAAGGTTATCCTGGTTTTCCACCTGAGAAATTAAGACAAGACTTACAGTTTCAGAGCAGCCCTTGGTCAATTGTGATTGTTCTTAACACATACTTGTCTTGCTTTGGCTCATTAGCAGCAGTACAAAGAACTGCCTGCTCACACCCTTGTTCTCCCCTCCCCTTCCCTGTTTATTACCTTACGACAATCCTAGAGTTAATAAATATTACCTGTGGCAGGCACCATTTGTAAAACTACAATCCACTCTGCTACAGGCCACATGAAGGCTCAGTGTCTCTCCAGTAAGTGTTTTACAACTGTAAATGCCTATTTCTGTTGAATTGTATTAGACATTTTACAACTGTATATGTTTATGTTGAATTGTGTTAGACATCTAATATGTTTTATGCTTTATTTTTGATGTTACTATGGCATGCACCAAGTTGTTACTAATATAATAGTATGTATGGTCTACTTGCATAGCTGCACCTTGTTCACTAATGTTATTCATGTAATGGTGTTGTGTGTAGACAGCTCATACTAGTGTCTAAATTATTTCTATAAGTTTGTGCTGTTACTGGTGGATAGAATCACATTAGAGAATCACGACAGATTGCTGCTCGCTATATTTTTATCTGTTGCTGCATAACTGTCTGTTTTTTGTTTTCTAATGTTCTTCCAATTGGCTCAGTATCTGCATATACTAAGTAGTGGTTCAGGACATTGCATGTGGTAGCTATTTGCTCAGTGTGTGTTTTATAATCTTTCTAATATATATTTACCATCACAAAAGTGCTTACTCCTCTCTGTACTCTTCTTTTCTAGACCTAACACCACTCTTAAGTATTCAACTCCG